>NC_057814.1:329036430-329262369 GCF_018294505.1 Triticum aestivum | reverse complement strand
GACGCGCGCGAGGAGCTGCGGGGCGCGCGGCGAGCGGCGACGCGCACGGCAAGCTGCAGGGCGTGTGGCGGGCGGGGCGAGTGGCCGCACGGGTGACCCGAGGCCTCACCGGCGAGGACGACGGAGGAGGCGGAGGCCTCGCCGTCGAGGATGGCGGCTCATGGCGGCGCTCGGCTGGGTGGGGATCTCGCTGCAGTTCCCGAGCGGCTCGTGTTGTGTCGCTGACTAGTAGGACCAGGGCGGACACGGGAGGGTAGCAGCGGACGAGAGGAGCGCTCGCTTTTGTCCGTCGTGGACCCATTTGTGGCCCAAATTTGGGCTCAGTTTGGGTCGGGGTGGATGACAAACGGACAGCAGGCGGACATGCGCGTACGTTTGGGTCGCCCCGTTGGGCTATGTTTTCTGTCCGGATGACCCAAACGGACAAAATGGGTCGCCCCATTGGAGTTACTCTTACTCCTCATATATGTTAATGCACGCATGCTGAATTACATCAGTCGCCATATTTCATCATGCATTTCAAATTCTTGATATCATATGTTAAATGCTTGTATGAATTACAAGATATAGGGGGAGATCTCCATGATTCTACTCTTCAAGTGTGCATTGCTTCAAAAGCAAATTCGTCACTATGCACATCTTCAGGGGGACTTCTTCTATATCTTGCAATCAAATTCCTCAATATCAGTATTTACACTTCATATGTTTTATCCCCGTAGAAAACTTAACCTATATTGTCATCAATCACCAAAAAGGGGGAGATTGTAAGTGCATCTAGTGCCCCTTAGTGATTTTGGTGTATTGAAGACTTATAGGTTAAGGAACTAATATGTTTGTGAGTGTACACAGGTCTATAAGTCTATAAGGAGTTTGATATTACAGAGAAAGTCGACCCCTAAAAATGAATGTCTTCAACTCAAGACTTTGGATTTCTGAAGACTTTCTGAAGACTTTGAAAGTGAAGAAATTGGTGTGACCCTGAAGACTTGGATTTCATTCGAGGAACATGAAGCGTGAAGACTTTTGTTTTCGTAGTTTGATTTTATCTTTCTTGAGTCATAGGAAACACCGTACTGTTAAAAAGGGTCGAGGAAATACTAAGGAAAATTTTCCAAGTGATGCTCAACTCAAAATCCTACACCTACCAATCCCTTCGAGTGAAGCCATTGGAAATCTCATACAACTCAGTCAATTTCTTCAGTGACAGAGACGAAGTTCTTCTGGTCTCTGAGGAATTTGTTCTGACTGAGGAGTTAGGAATTCGCCAGTGCGGATTGCCTACAAGTGAGGAACATGATAGCCCTGAGGAATTTGGTAGTAAAATTTCCGACCGTTGATGTGCTACGCGCCAGCTGTCCCAAAGTATCTACCCACCTAACGGTCATATCATTGAAGGGCATTTATGTCTTATCATGTCGGGCTGCTCCCTAGGCTATAAATAGCCGCCCCCTACAACCACTAGCTGGTTGGCTGCTCCGAGAGAACTGACACTTGTCATTTGAGAGCATCCCATCCTCCGAGGACTTTGAGCGAAAATCATCAAGTGAGGAAAACCCAAACCCAAACACCTACAACCCAAAGTGATTGAGCATCACTAAAGAGATTGATCCTGCGTGGATCCGACGCTTGTTACCTTTGAAGACTGTGCATCTTCCAGACGGTTAGGCGTCATGGTCTAGAGCATCCAAGAGGAAATTGTGGATCGCTGAGTGACCGAGTTTGTGAAGGTTTGGAAGTCACCTGAAGACTTACCACGAGTGATTGGGCGAGGTCTGTGTGACCTTAGCTCAAGGAGAATATGGTGATGAATGTGTGTCTGGGACTGTGTGTCCTCAAGTTTAAATACCTAGCCGCTCCAACCAGACGTACAACTGTCCCAGTAGTTGGAACTAGTCTACCAAATCATTGTCTTCACCAAGCCTACTGGTTCTATTTCCTCAACTCTTCCATTTCTTCATTACTATGTTGTGTGCCTGTTCATATCTGTTCGAAGACTTTAACTGAAGACTTTCTCAATTGCCTCAGTTCAATTTATTCAGTCTGTTTGTCTTCATCCTGTTTATCCTGTGTTTACGCTTTCTATACTCTGTGCGTGTTTTCATTTCATCATGATGACAATGCTTATGCTCTGTTATGTTGGCATCTGAGTACTTATTCCGCTGCAAGTAGTTCTTCTATTAGGAATTTCCTCACCCTGAAATTCCTCGGTGAAGAATTCATAAAAACCTCCTATTCACCCCCCCCCTTCTAGTCGACTTAACGCACTTCTAAACTCAAACTCTGACTGATAATCTTCAGATACTTCAGTCTAAGTTTGATAACCTTCAAAATTATCATAACACTCTCTTAGCCGATCATGAGAAGCTTTCTTATGAATTTCTTCAAAGAAAGCAAGATCTTGAGAAGCTAAGGGTGAGTTATGAAGATCTTCAGAAGGAACGTGATTCATTGCTTGCTCAACTGATCAGTGCCGCTCAGGATGAATTCATTCCACCATGTTTGAAATACATTGAACGTGAATCTGCTAATTCTTGACTTGAAAGTTCAAATGCTTCTATTGCTGCAATTTCTTCAACTGTCCCTGTTATCACAAATTCCTCATCTGAGGATGCTACTAGTATCACTGACAATGCAGGGCTGAAGGAATTGTATGTGACAGGCATGTACAAAAGCCTCAAAGGTCATCAGGCTCCTTGTGATGTGCTTAAAAAGCATATCCTCAACAGGAACCCTAGGAAAGAGGGTATTGCCTTTGAGAGGAAACTCAAAGCTGATGGGACCTACTGGAAACCTGGGCAGTATCCCAAAACCTCATGGGTTGCTGCTAAGGGACCTCTAGTAGATCCATCCACTTTATCTGGCTTTACATGTGAATCTTCATATTCTTCTGATGATTCATTTGACTCCAACTATAAACTGTTCAAAAATCTGAATGGTGAAGTATTTGCTAGATATGTTGGCACTAACTGCAGGGATGGTCCCCCTATGAAGAAAATCTGGGTTCCCAAAAGGTGCCTTGAAAGTCTTCAGGTGAATGTCATCATGACACCACCTGTGAAGAATAGGAACCCCAAATCAAATTCTTCATATGGATCCAAGTCCTCATATGGACCAAATTCCTCACGTGGATCAAATTCTTCATATGGATCAAAATCCTCATATGAACAGCATCGTGCTAACACTTCTGTTTCACAGGGAAGAACTAAGGGCTATGAATATGTGCATTATTCTTCAAATCATTATGTTCATAAGTCCTCGAAGAATTTCTCTGCTTATTCATATGGTCACTCTAACCCTTCTTCTGTGAAACGAAGTGGACTGGCCTCTATGACACCTGCTCTTATGGAGCTCGCAGAATGAAGAACTCTTTGCCAACCCTCCAAATGTCGGTGGTGAAGAAAAAGAACTAATCTCTTATGCAGGGTCAGGTCTCCAGACAAACTTAAACGTCTGAAGAATTTGCTAGAGACCTGAATATGCTTGAAAGGACGCAAGCTAATCATGAAGAAATGAGTTTTCATTTCTCACGTCCTCATACTGCTATATCTGTTGTATTGCTTGATGAAATTCAATCTGATGAATTTGATGTCATATTCTTCACTGATGAAGTATATGAGTTCGTAAGATGCACTGATTCATCTGTAGGATGATCAACCCAAAGCTACTGAGTGGGTCCTCGATAGTGGATGTACAAATCACATGACTGGTGACAAGAATTTATTGATGGACACTACTTTATCTCCATCACATCTGAAGCATATCACCTACTCTGACAAAGAAAAAAGCAAGGTATTGGGTCTAGGTAGGGTTGCGATCTCAAAGGATCGACACATGGACAAAGGCATGCTTGTCGAGTCCTTAGGATACAACCACATGCCTGTCTCAATGCTTTGTGATCTTGATATGGTTTTTGTCTTTGGCAAATATCGTTGTGTTGTGATCATGGAAGCTGACCATTCCAAAGTCTTCGAAAGCTTTAGGAGAGGAGACTTGTATATTGTTGATTTCTCTATAGGACCACAAGCCGCTACATGTCTACTTGCAAAAGCTTCAGAAGGCTGGCTATGGCGTCGACTACTAGGTCATGCTGGCATGAGGAACTTGCACACGCTCGCGAAGAAGAAGCATGTCATTGGCATCGAGGGTGTCAAATTCCTCAAGGATCACCTGTGTGGAGCTTGTGAAGCTGGAAAGATGACCAAGGCCAAGCATCCCTCAAAGACTATCATGACTACCACTCGTAGATTTGAATTGCTTCACATGGATCTCTTTGGCCCTACTCATTATGCCACATTCACAAATGCTGCATCTTTATATGGCTTTGTTATTGTTGATGACTATTCTCGTTACACATGGGTGCATATCATCACTTACGAAACTGAAGTGCAGGAAGTCTTCAAACGATTTTCCTCAAGGGCTTCAACCAATTTTGGTGTGAAGATCAAGCACATACAAAGTGACAATGGGACTGAGTTCAAAAATACTGGTCTTGATGACTATCTTGATGAACTTGGTATTACTCACGAGTTATCTGCTCCTTATACTCCTCAGCAGAATGACATCGTGGAGCGCAAGAACATGACTCTTGTTGAGATGGCTCGCACTATGCTTGATGAATACAAGACGCCTCGTTATTTCTGGCCCGAGGCAATTGATACTGCATGCCACATCATCAACAGGGTATATCTTCACAAATTCCCCAAAAAGACCTCATATGAACTCCTCACTAACAAGAAACCCAATGTGAGTTATTTCAAAGTCTTTGGTGCTAAATGTTGGATTAGAGATCCTCATCACAATTCTAAATTTGCACCGAAAGCACATGAAGGTTTTATGCTTGGTTACGGAAAGGACTCGCACACCTACAGAGTCTTCGACACCGTACATCACAAGGTTGTTGAAATTGTAGATGTGCAGTTCGATGAAACTAATGGCTCGCAAAGAGAGCACCTACCTCCTGTGCTAGATGAAATGACACCTGAGGAATCCATCAAGTTCAAGGCTACTAAGGATCTCATTCCTACCGAAGAATCTGCTGAAGAAGTCATTCCAGAACGTGAAGAACATCATGTTGGTGCACCTGAGGAAAATGGCTCTGAAGAAAATGTTGAGCCTACACAACTTCGTCAATCCGCTCATCCTCACGTTGCAAATGAAGTGCAGATTGAGAGAATCATCGACGACGTCAAAGCACCAGGTCCTCTCACACGCTCAAAGGCTTCCCATTTGTCTAACTTTTGTGGGCACTTTGCTTTTGTCTCTATCACAGAGCCCACCAAAGTAGATGAGGCATTTTTGGAGCCTGAGTGGATTCAAGCGATGCAAGAGGAATTACATCAGTTCGAGCTCAAAATGTCTGGGAACTTGTCAAGCGACCAGACCCACGCAAGCACAATATCATCGGCACCAAATGGATCTACCGCAAAAAGCAAGATGAAAATGGCCTTGTGGTGAGGAATAAGGCACGTCTAGTAGGTCAAGGCTACACACAGGTTGAAGGAATTGATTTCGATGAAAGTTTTGATCCTGTTGCTAGACTTGAGGCTATTCGCGTATTGCTTGCTTATGCTAACCATCATAATATCATCTTATATCAAATGGATGTGAAAAGTGCATTCCTCAATGGTAAGCTTGAGGAAGAAGTATATGTTGCTCAACCCCCAGGTTTTGAAGATCCAAAGCATCCTAAGAAAGTCTTCAGACTCAATAAGGCCCTCTATGGCCTCAAGCAGGCCCCTCGGGCGTGGTATGATACTTTGAAGGAATTCCTCATCAAGAAAGGCTTCAAACCCGGTTCACTTGACCCAACTCTTTTCACCAAAACCTATGATGATGAATTATTCGTGTGCCAAATATATGTTGATGATATTATCTTTGGCTGTACTAACCAACGTTACAGTGACGAATTTGCCTATATGATGAGTGAGGAATATAAAATGTCCATGATGGGAGAATTGAAATTCTTCTTAGGTCTTCAAATTCGTCAACAGCGCAACGGCATCTTCATATCTCAAGGGAAATACCTCAACGATGTGTTGAGGAAATTCGGCATGCAAGATTGCAAAGGTGTCAAAATCCCTATGCCCACAAATGGCCATCTATGCACTGATGAAAATGGTATAGACTTCGATCAAAACGCACGTGCCATTTCCTCGGACGATCCTTAGTATGTTGGTCCTTGAAGAAGCAGAACTGCGTATCACTCTCTACTGCTGAAGCTGAGTACATTGCTGCTGGTTCGTGTTGTGCTCAATTGCTATGGATGAAGAAAACCCTCAAGGACTACGGCATCAATGTGAAGGATGTGCCGCTCTTCTGTGACAATGAGAGTACCATCAAGATTTATCATAACCCAGTTCAGCACTCGAAGACAAAGCACATCCAGATTCGTCATCATTTTCTTCGAGATCATGTGTTGAAGGGCGACATCTCTATCGAGCACGTGAAGACTGAAGAACATCTAGCCGATATCTTCACAAATCTCTTGGATGAGAAGAGATTTAGCAAGTTGCGGTGTCAGCTAAATATCTTAGAATCTTCGAATGTTCTTTGAAAAGGACACACATCCTAACACTTATGCAAAATTGATGACTTAGATGTGCAACACACGAAGTAACGTTTTTCTTCAATCAATGAAGACTAACCCTCTAAGTGTGAAGAAATTAATGAAGAATTCAATTCTCGGAGCCCTGCGACAATTGTACGCGGCGTCTGAAATCATCATTCTTATACGGTGGGTCACGCAACCAACTAAAAGTTAAAATCTTCAATTTGAGTTTTTTTAACTCCTCAGTTGTTCAAATTCTTCAACTTTGCAGAGTCTTCACTCTTTCCGACTTTGTTCTTCATTGACTATATATATAGTTGAGTTTTCAGTCCTCTACAGCATTCACTTATTGCTAATTCTTCAAGTTGGCTTTTCTGCTAAGTGAATGTGATCGGACCCGTCCCCCTCTATGCTAAAGTCAACCCAGTCTGTTCACAAATTCTTCATGTGCGTTCTATTTGAAACCCATTCAAAATCTTCACTGTGTCCTTGTCATCTGAAGAATTTGCGAACGAAACTTTAAAAGATTCTTATCTGAATTTTTGGCTTTTGCCCCTCAAACCGTTCCGCATCCCACGATGAGATTATTCTATTCACTCACGATCTAACACGATCTCCACTTCACAGTACGTGGGCTACACATGTTGCTAGGATGAGGAGGGTCAGGGGCACGTTCGTCCATTTTCCTCAGAAGAGCGGTTTTTCACCTCGGCTATAAATACTCCTCACCCTCCTAAGACCGCATTTACCCCACTCGACCTCACTCCCCTCGCTCGAGCTCTCTGACCTAGCACCGCTGCTACTCTCCATCGTCGCCGGTGAGGAAGAGCTTCACTGCCTCGACCTCGTCGCCGTCGTACTCGCGCCGGCCGCGGAAATCGTCACTCCGTCGCCGCCGTAGTTGTTTTCCACCGCCAAGTTAGGGCGTGGAAGATCTGAACGGATGAACTTCTCAAGTTCTACTCCCAGTTCGTCGTGTTCTTCGTCAAGGGTAAATAAAATCTATTTTTACTGCCCTTGTTGATTCTGATGATTTCCACAAAATCTTCAAAAAGGTGCTTATTCTTCAACTGCTACACTCTTAAACACCACACCTGCATCTGTTCTTGATTTGTTTCTCTAAGCAACATTTTTCTTCAAGATTCCTCAATTGTGTGGATTTTCGATCTATACAACTCTGGAACCTAAGTTAAAGACCGCTTAGTGAAATTCCTCAAGACACTCCAGGTCAAATTCCTCAAACTTGATTCTGTTGAAAACTTCTGAGAACGCATATGACCTCTCCAAATTCCACTCCTGGTCAAATTCCTCAAACTTGATTCTTTTGAAAACTTCTGAGAACGCATATGACCTCTCCAAATTCTTCGCACCTATACTCTGTTCATAGGTACACATGTCCGCTGTTGAATCTCTAGGTTCTCATCAATTTAACTCATTTGCAGCGTTCCTTGAAGACAAATTGCATACCTCGTCAGAAAATTCAATTGTTCAAAATCCTCAGTTGAAGAAAATGGCTGATGGAAAAAGACCTCAGAAGGGAGGCAAGAGACCAGAAGTGAATATTGCTTTCGAGATCCCTGATGACATCTATGCAGGGTATTGCACTCCTAATAGAGGCAAAGGTGTCCCGTCCTTCGATGAAATGGTGGCTATCGTTTTGGAGGAAGTCGACTTCGACGATCTGACTACGAACATGCGAGACGTCACGCCTTAGCAATCCCTAAACCAACTTCCGAGGGTTATTGACCACGCCGGAGCACGATCAACCTAACCACGAGGGCCTGTTTCCTGCGAGCAAACGAAGAACAAGCAAGAAACTAAGATTGCAATCTGGATATTGCGAATATAAGAGAAAAGCTTTATTAATGAAGGTGGGGTTCTGTGACGCCTTGGTCTGGTCGTTGAACACAAACAAAGTACGCGAAGTTGTAACTATGGTGAACTTTTGATCTGAACAAAACCCAAAGTCTAAACGGTGCCCTAAGGGTTGTATATATGGAGGAAGAGGAGGGGAATTTCGTGGCCCCTGGGGGAGGGGTCCGAAACCAACCCTATCTCTTGTTTCCCCACACATACGGACTCTAAAAACAGCCTATACTCAAGTATTTCAAAATTACATGGGCCTGGTCCAATAATAAGGTGACGCGGCACCTATAATAGCCTCTGGATGAAATTTATGAAGTGGCCTCTTGTATATTTCGTCCAAGACTTCATGCACTCATTATGGTGGCTTCAAAGTCCTGAAATCATCACTTGTAACTTCGTTCTTGTTCCCCTTGCGCATGCCATCATCTCCATGCTTGGTCTTGCTCCAGTGTTCATCCCTCTTATCCATGCCAGGCCCTTTATTTGTAAGCAAAACAAATGTATACAATTTAGGCAGCATCATATTCTCATGAACGACCCGCAAAAAAATCATATTCTCATGAACATTAGAATCATTACCATGAACGAAAGAACCTGATAATTTAATTGGCATGCGTGAGCTCTAGTAATTGGTCCAGTATATGTAGTAGTAGGGGATGTGAGTGTAACAATGGTATTGATGTCCTCATCAACTCCTGATGAAGCAATTCATGGCAAGGATATGAAGAATGAGCGCAAAGTGCGCATTCAGAGGATAGAGAGGAGATGGGCCAGAGAATGGAAGGAGTACAGATATGTGACTCCCAAGTACATGAAGAAATTCGCAGCACACCCTCCATGCCCAAGACCTCCATTGGCACCAGGCCAAGAAGCTGATTTCTCTAGCATCAGAAGAGGTGAGGAATTTCCCAAGGGGTGGGCAAAGCGGCAAGCCAAGTTGGCCAATATGGCCAAAGAAGCAGTGAAGAAATTCAATGAAGATTCTACTGCTGCCGCTGCTGAGGCCTCTGCTAGCAAGTCCAAGAAGGCTATGCCCAAGAAGCCTGCTCACAAGCCCAGTTACTCAGCAATGCCCTCACAGCCAAGTTCCTCAAAGCCCTCATGGCTAGTGCCTCACGCCACCTCCTCCAATGCAGCTCCAGTTCCCATTGCAAAATCCTCAGCTGCAGCTGCCAAGTCCTCGGCACCTGTGCATCTCGCCTCTTGCCAAAGGACCACTGGCATGTCAATTGCTTCAGGAGTTTCTGCAAGTTCTTCAGCTCCTCCATAGTCTTCAACAGCTCCGATCTTGCTGAAGACAAAGGCCACTGCTGGACGAGGCACAAGGCCAAGTCCTCACAAGAAGCAGATCGCCTTTCAAGAACCCTCTAGTGAAGACGAAGCTGATGATGAAGAATTGGCTGAAATCATCAGAGACAGACAGCAAAAGGCCGCTAGAGCGAAAGGCAGTAATGTGCCTCTTCTATTGGATCCCAACTTGTCCTTGACTTCATAGATCTCTGGCACAAGGACCCTAACACTCCTATGCCTCATTTCAATCTCACACCTGGCCAAAGTCATATGTTGACAGCCTTTATTGGCGAAGAAAAATGGAAGTTTGAAAAGGCCAGGCAACTGAAGAAAGCTCGGTACAAGAAGGAGCGTTTTCTGAAGAAGAATGTTGTCACTATGACCCTGATGAACTTGTGTCCATGCAAACTAAGATCAAAGCACTCAGTGATGAATTTGATGCATACCGTGCAAATTGGCTAGGAGCCAAAGTCAGATTCATCATAATGGCGAAGAGATTTACCTCAAATGTTGCAGCTACAACACAACATGAAATTCCTCAAGCTGAGGCATCTGCTCAGTCTACTAAAGAACATGCAAGCACAGCTGATGAAAATCAGGCTGTTGAACAAAATGAAAGCACCAGGGCTGATGAAGAAATTCCAGCCGCTGAAGAAATTGCCAGGGCAACCTCTACTGTTGCGCCTGATGAACAACCCAGGCCAGTTGAAGCATCTGCTTCTGAGCCTGAGGAAACTAGACATGCCAAGGCAACAGCATCAGTTGCGCCTGAAGAAATTGCACCAATTTCCTCTGCTCCTCATGCACACACGACAAGTACTAATCTTCCTTCTGCATCAGAAGCGAAGAAGACCAAGGCTGCAGAGAGGGCAGTAGTGAAGAAAAGGAAAGCATCTGCATCCTCAGAGTCTTCAACTCCGAAGAAAGTGAAGACTTTGACGAGCCCTTATACGAACCCAATAGATGATGTTCCAATATCAAGCATGCCATCAAAGGAGATTGTTCCCTTTGGTGAGGAATATGTGATCCTAGTGAATCAGATGAAGAAGATCCTTCTGCTGCTACGTCAGAGCAGTTGGATGAAGAAATTGAAGTGGATAATATCCCTTCAACTTCGCTGGTATCATCGCCCATGCCTCATTTCACAGCTGAAGAGGCAGGCGTTGAAGAAATTGACGAACAAGATGAGGATGTGGATATTGGGTCAACAACTCCAATTCAGAATGATGACTACATGGGAAAGTCATCATCTAATTCACCACTGACCACACCTCTGCACCAACTTCCTCAGTCTTCGGTCCAAACTGAAGAAATTCATACAGGCTCTGAAGAAGATCAAGCTTCACTTATGTCTATTGCAGAAGAAGTTCCAGCCACTAGTGCTGATGAAAATGTTTCTAAAGAAATCGAGGCCAAAGCTGCTGCTGATGACACTGCTCCTAAAATTCCTCAGCTTGTGGCTCCAGAGATTGTGCTTTAAGAGGCTGTGAAGACTTCCATTGCAAATCTTCAGCCCAAGCCATAGAATCCTCACACCAAGAAGCAGAAGTTCAAGGCTAATGACTTCTTTGCCGAGCATCATTTATTCTCTCACTACAATCCATATGACTCTACTAAGCATTTTTGGACTGTCAGCCAAATAAATTTCTATTCTCATTGCTGTTTGATAAGGACAAAGTTTTTTACCATGAGGAACTTCCTCATGTGGATATGGAGTCTCTACCGTGCTTCACCCCAGTCCTCAGCATTCTTCATGACGCTGGGCTGCTCAATTTCTGCAGCGACATCTGCGATTGGAATGAAGAACTCATTCTTCAATTCTTCGCCACGCTGCACATTACTGGAAACTTTGAAGATGTCAATTCATGGGTGATGGACTGGATGACTGAAAATACTCACTACAAAGCTCCGGCCTCTGAATTGCTTCACGCCGTCCTAGTCAGTCCTCCCACTGAAGGTCCAAGGCTCATATATGCTGAACCTAAGCTCTCCAACCATCTAATACAAGTGCTGATGAAGCCTTTGAAGCTAGGCCAAGCTCCAAGGACCACATTCCTAGTGAAGGAATTGCTTTATGTGCCAAGGACG
The DNA here is from genome assembly GCF_018294505.1 of Triticum aestivum. Classification (NCBI taxonomy): domain Eukaryota; kingdom Viridiplantae; phylum Streptophyta; class Magnoliopsida; order Poales; family Poaceae; genus Triticum; species Triticum aestivum. Next base: position 329,250,578 of record NC_057814.1, on the reverse strand, counting down.
ATCTACAGAATATTGACCAAATCCCTCAGTCCGATCAAGGGCCACAACTCTGATGAAGAAGAGGTAGTTGGCATAATGAAGAATCTGATGTTCAATATCATTCATGGTATTCCTATCAACTATCATGATTTCTTCATGAGGACTTTGGCCAATGCTGCTTTGTCACCTTTTGAGTTGAAGCCTTACGCTCCCTGGATTATGAGATTCATCAGAACAAGGTCTTCAATTCATTACAAGGCTGACTTTCAAAATCATCTCAGCTACTTGCCACCAATAGAAGTCCTCAAACGGATTATTTTCTGAGCTAATGAGAAGGGCAAGGCTACTACTATTGATGAAGGCACCCGTCCATTGGATGGACAGTTTTGCAAAGCTGCATCTTATTCCACCAATGATGACTCTGCCACACATGATTCTACCGCAAATGCTTCAAAGCAATTTCCTCAAGCCACTGCTCCGCGTGTGATGACTGATCGTGAGCTTCTCCTCAGTCTTCATCAGAAGGTCTATCGCAACCACAAGTGGGTCAAACGATAGTTCGGTTCAATTCTTCAGAATATGACAATCACGCAAAACACTGTGAAGAAAAACTATTACTACCTACACGAAGTTTCTGATCGCACCTGGGCTGTATTGTCTCACCTCTACGGTGATGAAGATCTCAAGCAGATGGGCTTCCAACAGGACTTTGACTGGTCACGGCCACCTTCGAAGAAATTCAAGAAGGTCAAAGTTTCTCACCTGGTCGCCGGTTCATATTCTTCATCACGCGAGACAGACGAAGCCGGAGACTTGAACGACACCGCGGTAGGCCCTACTCCAACGGATGACCCCGACAACGCTGGTGCTCCTCCATCGACTTCATGATGATATTCTTCAGGGGCGTTAGTCCTCATTTTTCGCCCCTTTTGGTCATTCGATGACAAAGGGGGAGAAATTTGAGTTAGTCTTCAAGCAGGTCTCTTATATGGGCGTTTTTTTGTTAAGTTACAACTCTCACTCTTCTGAAGTGTTTGTTGAGCGAGTTGTAAACTTAAGTCCTATGGTGGTCTGATACTTTTGCTCTGTTTTTCTGCATGCTATTTCCTCAGATATGTTAATGCACGCATGTTGAATTACATCAGACACCATATTTCATCATGCATTTCAAATTCTTCATATCATATGTTAAATGCGTGTATGAATTACAAGATATAGGGGGAGATCTCCATGATTCTACTCTACAATGTGCATTTGCTGTTCAAAGCAAATTCCTCAAATATGCACATCTTCAGGGGGAGTTCTTCTATATCTTGCAATCAAATTCCTCAATATCAGAATTTACACTTCATATGTTTATCCCCGTTGAAAACTTAACCTATACTATCATCAATCACCAAAAAGGGGGAGATTGTAAGTGCATCTAGTGCCCCTTAGTGATTTTGGTGTATTGAAGACTTATAGGTTAAGGGACTAATGAGTTTGCGAGTGTACACAGGTCTATAAGTCTATGAGGAGTTTGATATTTATGATGAAAGTCGACCCCTAAAAATGTATGTCTTCAACTAAAGACTTTGGTTTTCTTGAAGACTTTGAAAGTGAAGAAATTGGTGTGACCGTGAAGACTTGGTATTCATGCGAGGAATATGAAGGGTGAAGACTTCTGTTTTCGTAGTTTCATTTTCTCCTTATTGAGTCATAGGAAACACTGTACTGTTAAAGGGGGTCGAGGTAAAACTAAGGAAAAGTTTCCAAGTGATGCTCATCTCAAAATCCTACACCTACCAATCCTTTCGAGTGAAGCCATTGGAAATCTCATACAGTTCAGTCAATTTCTCAGTGACAGAGACGAAGATCTTCTGGTCTCTGAGGAATTTGTTCTCACTGAGGAGTTAGGAATTCGCTAGTGCGGATTGCCTACAAGTGAGGAACATGATAGCCCTTAGGAATTTGATACTCAAATATCCAACCGTTGTTGTGCTACGAGCCAGCTGTCCCTAAATATCTACCCACCTAACGGTCATATTATTGAAGGGCATTTATGTCTTATCATGTCGGGCTGCTCCCTAGACTATAAATAGCCGCCCCCTACAACCACTAGTTGGTTGACTGCTCCGAGAGAAACTGACACTTTTCAATTGAGAGCATCCCATCCTCCGAGGACTTTGAGCAAAAATCATCAAGTGAGGAAAACCCAAACCCAAACACCTACAAACCCAAAGTGATTGAGCATCACTAAATAGATTGTTCCTGTGCGGAACGGACGCTTGTTACCTTTGAGGACTGTGCATCCTCCAGAGGGTTAGGCATCATGGTCTAGAGCATCCAAGAGCAAATTGTGGATCGCCGAGTGACCGAGTCTGTGAAGGTTTGGAAGTCACCTGAAGACTTACCACAAGTGATTGGGCGAGGTTTGTGTGACCTTAGCTCAAGGAGAATGCGGTGAGGACTAGCTGCTCCAACCAAACGTACGACTGTCACAGCAGTTGGAACTGGTCTACCAAATCATCGTCTTCACCAAGCTACTGGTTCTATTTCCTCAACCCTTTCATTTCCTCATTCTTGTGTTGAAGTACTTGATCGTTACTGTTTGAAGACTTTGACTGAAAACTTTCTCAATTTCCTCAATCCTATTTCTTCAGTCGGTTTGTCTTCAGCCTGCTTAACCTGTGTTCACGCTACTTGTACTCTGTGCTTGTTTTCATTTCATCATGATGACTGTGCTACTGCTTTATTACACTTGCATCTAAGTACTTATTCCGCTGCTAAGTAGTTCGTTACTTAGGAATTTCCTCACCTTGAAATTCCTCAGTGACGAATTTGTAAAAATCACCTATTCACCCCCCTCTAGTCGATATAACACACTTTCACAAGTATTAGCAGCTGAGTTGTCAATTCAACCACACCTGAGAGACTTAATATCTGCAGGAAAGTATTTAGTAGCAAAGTATTATGGAAGTAACGATAACGGTGGCAAAAGTAACAGTAGCAGTTTTGTAGCAATCGTAACAGTGGCAACGGAAAAGTAACGAAGCGAAGATCAATGCGTGAAAAGCTCGTAGGCAATGGATCAATGATGGATAATTATGTCGGATGGCATTCATCATGCAACAGTTATAACATAGGGTGACAGAGAACTAGCTCCAATTCATCAATATAATGTAGGCATGTATTCCGAATATAGTCATACGTGCTTATGGAAAAGAACTTGCATAACATCTTTTGTCCTGCCCTCCCGTGGCAGCGGGGTCCTATTGGAAACTAAGGGATATTAAGGCCTCCTTTTAATAGGGAACCGGACCAAAGCATTAGCACTTAGTGAATACACGAACTCCTCAAACTACGCTCATCACCGGGAAGTGTCCCGACTATTGTCACTCCGGGGTTGCCGGATCATAATGCGTAGTAGGTGACTAAGTTACAAGATAGGATCAAGAACACAAATATATTCATGAAAACATAATAGGTTCAGATCTAAAATCATAGCACTCGGGCCCTAACAAGCATTAAGCACAGCAAAGTCATAGCAACATCAATCTTAGAACATAGTGGATACTAGGGATCAAACCCTAACAAAACTAACTCGATTACATGGTAAATCTCATCCAGCCCATCACCGTTCAGCAAGCCTACGATGGGATTACTCACGCACGGCGGTGAGCATCATGAAATTGGTGATGGGGGATGGTTGATGATGACGATGGCGATGATTTCCCCTATCCGGAGGCCAAAACGAACTCCCGATCTGCCTTCCCGAGGAAGAACAGAAGGTGGCGGCGGCTCCGTATCATAAAACGCAATAAATCCTTCTCTCTAATTATTTTCTCCCTGAACGTGAATATATGGAGTTGGAGTTGAGGTCGGTGGAGGTCTGTGGGACCCACAAGATAGGAGGGCGCGCCCAGGGGGTGGGCGCGCCCTCCACCCTTGTGGACAGGTGGTGGGTCCCCTCTGGTTGATTCTTTCGCCAATATTTTTTATTTGTTCCCAAAATAATCTCCGTGAAGTTCAGGTCATTCCGAGAACTTTTATTTCTGCACAAAAATAACACCATGGCAATACTGCTGGAAACAGCGTCAGCCCGGGTTAGTTCCATCCAAATCATGCAAATTAGAGTCCAAAACAAAGGAAAAAGAGTTTGGAAAAGTAGATACGATGGAGATGTATCAACTCCCCCAAGCATAACCCATTGCTTGTCCTCAAGCAATTCAGTTGACAAACTGAAAGTGATAAAGAAAAACTTTTACAAACTCTGTTTGATCTTGTTGTTGTAAATATGTAATGCCAACATTCAAGTTTTCAGCAATGATTATGAACTAACCATATTCACAATAACATTTAGGTCTCACATTTACTCATATCAATGGCATAATCAACTAGCGAGCAATAATAATAAATCTCGGATGACAACACTTTTTCAAAACAATCATGATATGATATGATATGATATAGCAAGATGGTATATCGCTAGCCCTTTCTGAGACCGCAAAACATAAATGCAAAGCACCCCTGAAGATCAAGGACTGACTAGACATTGTAATTCATGGCAAAAGAGATCCAGTCACAGTCATACTCAATATCAATTAATAACAATGCATACAAATGACAGTGGTGCTCTTTAACTGGTGCATTTTATAAGAGGATGATGACTCAGCAATAAAAGTAAATAGATAGGCCCTTCGCAGAGGGAAGCGGGGATTTGCAGAGGTGCCAGAGCTCGTGTTTTTAAAACAGATATAAATCATATTTTGAGCGGCATGCTTTCATTGTCAACATAACAACCAAGAGATCTCAGTATCTTCCATACTAAATACATTATAGGCAGTTCCCAAACAGAATGGTAAATTTTATACTCCCCCACCACCAACAAACACATTCCACGGCTAGTCCGAAACAATGGGTACCGTCCAACTAACAACAGCCCTGGGGGAGTTTTGTTTTCAATTATATTTTGATTTGATTTGAGCATGGGACTGGGCATCCCGGTTACCAACCATTTTCTCGTGAATGATGAGCAAAGTCCACTCATCGTGAGAATAACCCACCTAGCATGGAAGATATTGATAGCCCTAGTTGCTACATGAGCGATTTGAGCATACAAAACAGATTATCATTTGAAGGTTTAGAGTTTGGCACATGCAAATTTACTTGGAACGGCAGGTAAATACCGCATATAGGTAGGTATGGTGGACTCATATGGAACAACTTTGGGTTTATGGAAGTGGATGCACAAGCAGTATTCCCTCTTAGTACAAGTGAAGGCTAGCAAGAGATTGAGGAGCGATCAACTAGAGAGCGACAATGGTCATAAACATGCATAGAGATTAACCAACATTGAATGCAAGCATGAGTAGGATATAAATCACCATGAACATAAATATCGTGGAGGCTATGTTGATTTTGTTTCAACTACATGCGTGAACATGTGCCAAGTCAAGCCACTAGAATCATTCAAAGGAGGACACCATCCTATCATACTACATCACAACCATTTTAAAAGCATGTTGGCACGCAAGGTAAACCATTATAAACTCCTAGCTAATTAAGCATGGCATGAGTAACTATAATCTCTAATTGTCATTTCAAATATGTTTCATTCATGATAGGCTGATTCAAGAACGATGAACTAATCATATTTACAAAAACAAGATAGGTCGAGTTCATACCAGATTTTCCTCATCTCAATCATTTCATCATATATCGTCATTATTGCCTTTCAATTGCATGACCGAACGGTGTGGATAATAATAATAGTGCACGTGCATTGGACTAAGCTAGAATCTGCAAACATTTATTCAAAGGAGAAGACAAGGTAATATGGGCTCTTTGTTAGATCAACAGTAATGCATATGAGAGCCACTCAACATTTTCATCGTGGTCTTCTCCTCTCGACCCCCAAAGAAAAGAAAAGAATCTCAAAGAAACAACTAAAATGTTTTTGGAGTTTTTGTTTTTTGAAGAAAGTAAAACAAGAATGAGAAAAACTATATACACGGGAAAGCTCCCAACAAGCAAAAGAAGAACGAGAAATCTTTTTGGGTTTTCTTTTAATACTACTACTAAGTGAACATGGAAAGTAAACTAAACAGAAGCTACAACTATGTTTTTTTGGTTATTCTTAAGGTTTTTCAAACACACAAGAAGAAAGCGAGAAAAAGAAATAAACTAACATGGATAATACAATGAAAAAGTATGAACACCGACAACTGGAATGAATGTGTGAACATGAATGTAATGTCGATGAGAAATACGTACTCCCCCAAGCTTAGGGTTTTGGCCTAAGTTGGTCTAAGGCCACGACTGGCCCAGATTATGTCTGAAATCATAGTTGGGGTTGTACTGTGCTGCGGCAGCTACCGCTTAGCGAGCTGCTTCCTAGAGGCGAGTAGCCTCCGTTGTTCTCTCATACTCGTTTGCCTCCTCTCTAGTTATAAAATATCTCCCATTTACCTGAAAGTTAAAGAAGGCGGGAGTAGGAAGGGCAACATGGATGGCACGCCGTCTGTGAAAGATTAGTCGGTACTGGAGGGACTGTTCGTTCCACTCAAGAAACTGGTAGCGCACCATAGCATTATAATCTAGAAAAGCGGGTGGCAACTATATGTCATTCCCTCTTATGTGTACATGAAGATAAGTAGCTAAACGAGTTGCATAAATCCCGCCAAATAAATCTCCATCTTTAGCATTAAGATGTAACCTCCTTGCAATAATAGCCCCCAAGTTATAACGCTTATCACCTAACACCGCACACTTGAGGACACTAAGATCTGGAACGCAAAGGTGGCAATCATCATGTTTACTGTTAATGCATCTACCCATAAAGAGAGCAAAATAATGTATGGCAGGAAAGTGAATGCTCCCTATGGTAGCTTGTGTGATATTCCTAGTTTCTCCCACGGTGATGCTAGCAACAAAATCATTGTATTCAGATTTGTGAGGCTCACTAAGAAGGCCCCACTATGGGATTTTGCAAGCAGTATTAAAATCCTCAAGGTCCATGGTATATGATTCATCATAAGGATCAAAGAAAACATTATAGGTATTACGCTTAGATGAAAATTCAAACCTCCACACAAAGGAATCGGTGAGGTAATAGTATTGTCGGCACTTGTCTGACACGAAGTCCTCAAGGTCGGCATTTTGTATGTATGCATAAAACTCATCCTTGAAACCTGCATGAACCATGAATTCATCCGATGGCCATTCACAAGGCCGCACTTGAGCTTCCCGTGGTGGTTCAAGGTCCGGCTCACGTATCGCGAGCCTCGGTGCTTGCTTCCTTGAAGAACCACCTTGGTACATTTTCCTGGACATTTTTCTTCCTCTGAAAAATTTCTGAAATTTTTAGTGACTCAAAATAAAAGTGAACCAAACTCAACAAAATTGATAGCAACTACTCCTACAAGTGCCTAGTATATCATGCATCAAAACTACTTTGGACCATATAAATTTGACATGCAAGCTCAAGAACAAGGTCACCACAGCAGCAAAAATTTGCAATAAATAAAGCACTAGAACAAAAACTAATTGGACCATTGGAGGATTCACGTACCGAAGAACAATCCCCCAAAGCAGTTTTACGAATGGAACTTTGAGCAAGGAGATCGAAAATGGCAGAAAAATGAGCAAGAACACGGGTTTGAGCTATGGGATGATTTTTTCTGGAGGAAGATGAAGTGGATGGGTGCTGGAATAAGTGGAGGGGACCCACATGGGACCCACAAGACAGGGGTTTGCACCCAGGGGGTAGAGCGCGCCCTCCGCCCTTGTGGTCCACTGGTGCATCCCCTGGTGTATTCTCAGTGCCAGAAATTCTCAAATATTCTATAAAAAATCATACTAAATTTTCAGGCATTTGGAGAACATTTATTTTCGGGACATTTTCTATTGGACGGATAATTCAGAAAACAGACAGAAAATACTATTTTTGCTTTAATTAATCTAAATAACGGAAAGTAAAAGGTGGGTACGGAAAGTTGTGCCGTCTAAATTCATCCATCTCATGCTCATCAAAAGGAATCCAACAAGGTTGATCAAGTCTTATTAACAAACTTCTTCCGAATGACATGAAACCGGAGAACTTTCGAATAACACTAGGTTACCTCAACGGGGATATGCATGTCCCCAACAATAAGAATATCATATTTCTTTCTGACAGTAGGGAGAGGGAATTCAAAACCTCCAATAGTAATAGTAGAGATTTTTCCAATAGAATTGATACTATGAACTTGAGGTTGTTTCTTCAGAAAGTATACCGTATGCTCATTACCATTAACATGAAAAGTGACATTGCCTTTGTTTCAATCAATAACAGCCCCTGCAGTATTAAAGAAGGTTCTACCAAGGATAATCGACATACTGTCGTCCTCGGGAATATCAAGAATAACAAAGTTTGTTAAGATAGTAACGTTTGCAACCACAACAGGCACATCTTCACAAATACCGATGGGTATAGCAGTTGATGTATCATCCATTTGCAGAGAAATTTCAATAGGTGTCAACTTAATCAATTCAAGTCTACCATACAAAGAGAAAGGCATAACACTAACACCGGCTCCAAGATCACATAAAGCAGTTTTAACATAGTTTCTTTTAATAGAGCATGGTATAGTTGGTACTCCTGGATCTCCAAGTTTCTTTGGTATTCCACCCTTAAAAGTATAATTAGCAAGGATGGTGGAAATTTCAGCTTCCGGTATCTTTCTTTTATTTGTAACAATGTCTTTCATATACCTAGCATAAGGAGGCATTTTAAGCATATCAGTCAAATGCATACGCAAAAAGATAGGTCTATTCATTTCCACAAAACACTCAAAATCCTCATCATCCTTTTTTCTTGGATGTCTTAGGGGGAAAGGGCATGGGTTTCTGAACCCATGGTTCTCTTTCTTTACCATGTTTCCTAGCAATGAAGTCTCTCTTATCATAATGTTGATTCTTTGATTGTGGGTTATCAAGATCAACAGCAGGTTCAATCTCTACATCATTAGCATTACTAGGTTGAGCATCAACATGAATATCCTCATTAACATTATTACTAGGTTCATGTTCATTACCAGATTGTGTCTCAGCATCAAAAAGAGAAATATCATTAGGATTCTCAGGTGTATCTATAACAGGTTCAGTAGAAGCATGCAAAGTCCTATCGGTTTTATTTTTCTTTTTATTAGAAGGACTATGTGCATCAGTATTAATTCTCTGAGAATCTTGCTCAACTCTCTTAGGATGGCCTTCAGGATACAAAAGTTCCCGAGTCATTTTACCACCTCTAGTCATAACCCCAACAGCATTATCATTGTTCTTACTATTCAACTCATTAAGCAAATCTTCATGTGCCTTAACTACTTGTTCTACTTGAGTTGTAACCATGGAAGCATGTTTACTGATAAGCTTAAGATCATTAATGGTTCTACTCATATAATCACCCAAGTAGTCAAGCATGTAAGCGTTACGTTTCCATTGTCTACTAACATAAGCATTGAAGTTTTCCTGTTCAACAATAAAATTATCAAACTCATCCAAGCATTAACTAGCAGACTTATTATGATAAATATCACCTTCATCAAATCTATAAAGAGAATTTACCTTTACTACCTATGCCGGGTTATCAATACCATGTATTTCTTCAATAGGCGGTAAATTCTTAACATCTTTAGCTTTAATACCTTTTTCTTTCATAGATTTCTTTGCCTCTTGCATATCTTCAGGACTGAGAAATAGAATACCCCTTTTCTTTGGAGTTGGCTTAGGAGTTGGTTCAGGAAGTGTCCAATCATTATCATTACTCAATATATTATTCAATAGCAATTCAGCTTGCTCAACAGTTCTTTCCCTGAAAACACAACCAGCACAACTATCCAGGTGGTCTCTGGAAGCATCGGTTAGTCCATTATAAAAGATATGAAGTACTTCATTTTTCTTGAGAGGATGATCAGGCAAAGCATTAAGTAACTGGAGAAGCCTCCCCCCAAGCTTGTGGCAGACTCTCTTCTTCAAATTGCACAAAGTTAAATATTTCCTTTAAAGCAGCTTATTTTTTATGAGCAGGGAAATATTTTTCAGAAAAGTAGTAAATCATATCCTGGATGCACACAACCAGGAGCAAGAGAATTAAACCATAGCTTAGCATCACCCTTTAATGAGAAATTTAAGAATATAGTAATAGAGAATTTTTTTCTCATGAGCAAATAGGGTGGCTATATCATTCAATTTAGTAAGATGTGAACCACAGAAAGGATCGGATTCAACCAAAGTAATTAACTCGGGATCGACAGAGAATTCATAGTCCTTATCAGTAATAAAGATAGGTGAAGTAGCAAACAAAGGGTCATATTGCATTCTAGCATTCAAAGACTTTTCTTTCAGCTTAGCTAACAGTTTCTTAAGATCGTCTCTATCATTACAAGCAAGAAAGTCTCTAGCAGTTTCTTCATCCATAATATAACCCTCAGGTACAACAGGCAATTCATATCTAGGGGGAGAATCATAATCTTCAGTTTCAGTAATTTCATTCTCTCTAACCCTAGCAAGTTGTTCATCAAGAAATTCGCCTAGTGGCACAGTATTATCAAGCACAAAAGTTGTATAATCATAAGCATCATGCATAGCAGAAGTGGCATCATCAATAGCATGCGATATATCGGAATCAATAGCAGGTGTAGGTGTCTCAAGTTTACTTAAAACAGAAGGTGAATCAAGTGCAGAGCTAGATGGCAGTTCCTTACCTCCCCTCGTAGTTGAGGGAAAAATCTGGGTTCTTTGATCTTTCAAATTCCTCATAATGATCAATGGATATATATCCCAAGTGACTCAGAGAATAGAGCTATGCTCCCCGGCAACGGCGCCAGAAAAAGGTCTGGAGATACTGAGGAAATTTGATGGGTGGGGATGTGGTGGGAGGAATAAATTCTGAAATCGCGCGCCTAATGAAAATTTCGCTGCGAAACTTAAAACTTGGGTGGGGGAAACACACAACACAGACGAAGCGCGTAAAATACTCATGTGCGAGAAAAGAGAAAATTAGCAGACCCCGTCTCCAAAAAAATGTACACGTGTAGTTGATTTTTTCCAGTCAATGGTACGCTTGGTTTATAAGGAAACATCGCACAGGTAACTAACTTATGGATCGTCAACGCAAAAGAACACACACGGGTACGCCATAGAAATCATATGTTTTGTGATCTTCTAATAATTCTTATATCTATTAGCATCCCCAACCGCACCTAATTTCAAAATTCTCTTTCATTGTATCAGGATTATTCAATGTACATGAACGAGGCAAGGTGACACTCGATGAGCAATCATCAGTTTATGAAATGCAATCAAGTGTCAACCTACCTCGCTCCCATAGCCAGATTTGATCATATGCAACATAAGAGAAGCTTGCTGCCATCCGCCGACGCGGAAATTTAAGCCGGTGTGCGGCCAACTCGCGTAGCGAGGTGGGACTAAAAGCCAGCTGCGGCCAGAACTAGTCTCCGGTGGCTGCGGGCGGACGTTTCTGGAGTATTTAGGGCCGGGGTGCAGATACAAAACTTCAGTGAACAAATGCTAATCAACGCTCAAAGCCCTCAAAGGATGTGCTTACTGACATTGTACGTTAATAATAGATAGTACCAACTTAAAGTACTACTGGTAATTTGCCCTAAAACTAGTACGTATGTAGTACTGGTAGATGCTCATAATTAATTATACAAACTTACGGGCGACACACGCACTAACTACTTCTTCATGCTGTTGTTGGGGCATGCTGGCCAGACGCCATCGTTCTCCTTCCCGGACTTGTAGGCGGCAGCCCACCGTGCTTCGATCTCCATCGAGCTCTCGTCAGCATGGTGTGCGGCCTCTTCTTTCTTGCGGCAGCGGGACTCTCTTTTCTTGACTTCTTTCTGCCTTTTCCGCTTCTTATGTGCTACTTTGGCCGCCTCTAATCCACCGCCCATTCGGCCATGGCAGCATCAAAGTCCGCCCACGTAATTGTGTGGCCGCCAGCGGCGATGAACTCGGCGCGGCGAGATGCCATCGCTTCTTTGCCATGTGTACGGTCGCGGGGGCGAGGAACGCAGCGCGGCGGCATGCCAGCGCTTCTTACCAGTTATTGTGCGTCGAGGTGCCATGAATGATGCTTGGAGAGAGCTCTGGGACGGACTAGCCGGACAACCGTACAATGTGGTGGATTTTAAGAGCTCAACGACAAACGATGAAGGAAATTTGGCTTCCCTTACAATTTTGCTCGTTCATTATCGCACACGGTTCATCTCCATCGCCTACGGAAAAAGCGTGCGCTGAGCCTATTGTGTGTTGCGTTATGATTGGATGGAACCCCAGCCACGCAGATCGCACGTGTGCACCGTAGGATGCACCACGATCGAATAGCAATCCACGTCCCTCACATCATACCCGTGCAGTTGTAGCTGGATTGGATTTATATGCGCTAAATGCCTAGAAAATGCACATAGTCCCCTAAATATGGTAAATGAGCCCGGAAAATGCCAAATTTGAACACGGTGATTTGCATGGTGTATGTTCATCGTAGAAAAAAGTCCATCGCAAATAACAAAGAAAATTTGGATTCCCCTTCAATCTTCATTGGTACACGTCGGTGCTATGCAAACGGTTTTTAACCCCTTTCCGCGACGGCATTCAGAACCATCGCCAAGTGAGTGACGGCAATAGGGGGTCCTTCCCACACGACCCAGAAACCGTCAGGGATATTCCCTCCTGGCACACACGCTCGGGAAAATGAGGTCGTGTGCGACTGGCGAGCGCTCAAATACGAAAATACATATAGTAGAGCTAAAAAAATACAGTTATACACGCGAAATTGTTTTCGGTCGAAAGTACATCCCACACAGTCAGTCCCCGCTAAACGTTTCCGTTCATATGTACATTCCACACAATCGCTCCAAGGAAAACGTTTTCGTTCACAGGTACATCACACACAATTTTCCCCGTTAAATCGTTTGTGATAGCGTTGCCATTGCACACGATATTAACAATTTTATCGTTTGCGTTATTGAATGCATCACACACGGTGCATAGAAGAAACTGTGTGGCAAAGGCTGTCCATCACAACTAGTTTTTATGTGGTAAACGTTTGCGCAAGGTGGCCTAATGTAAACAGTTTTCAAGAGAAGGTCGTGTGTGATTGTTCATTGATCCAACACGGTTTATTCCTAGAAACTGTGTGCGTTGCCTGAGGTCATCGCCCATGGTATTTTCTGAATAACCGTTTGCAATAGCAAAACCCAATTAGCAAGCTAATTGCCCTCTTATTAATAATCCATTTATTAATATACTTGATATTCATATTAAGCACATAATATATTTCATTTCCATATTAAGGAAGCGGGATTTCATAATTGAAATACATCAGAGTACAACATGATATAGCTTCAGCACTCAGCTACCCCATTACACAATTACACCAGCACCAAGTTTCACATGCAACATGTAGAACCTTTTGAAATTAGCATGTTAGACGGTATGTAGACAAATGCATCTCATCTGGAAAACTGCTGAAGCGGAAGGCGAATATTGAGCCTTCATTCATGTTGACGGTCTTTGCAACTTTAGGCCAGTGCATGTGGATGATTGACCATCCGTCCTTCGTCCTCTTCAGGAACACTTCAATATTGAACCGTGGATGTTGTATGAAAACCTTCCTCGCCTCCTGACCAGAGAGGTGGTTTGAGAGGTAATCATTAGTGAACTGCTTCGGAAAGGCCTGAAAACAAGGATGTGCATAAATATCTTCTCTATATTGGAAATGGGGCAAAGGAATAAAAAAAGGCAAGGTATAATAGTTAGTACCATCTTGTAGTGAACTGATGTCTTCATTGTGCAAAAAAGATCTTGTTGTTTTTTGTTGCTAATTTCTTTATCCTAACAATCTTTCTGAGTTTCTTGACTTGATTGGTATTCATGGACAACTCATTTCCCCATATGCAAAAAGGGTCGAACAGTGGGTCAAAACCTCTGATAGCAGGACCTACATGTGCAAGACCAAATTGTTAAAAACCTAAATATTAGAATGGTTCCTGCAATTGCACAATAATGTGCTATTAGACAACGGACCATGCACGTGCTAACCTCGATTGTAAACCTCAGTGCTTCCCATTGTTTCCCTGCAACACATATAAGGTAGTTAGTCATCAGGTTAAGTAAGGGTTCGCATGCTATCAGTAAAATATGTTGATGAAAAATAATCGCATTGCAGATTCATCAGATTAATTCAAGCCACATGGAAAACCCATTTATCCAAACCAAGCATGATTAAGCACTAGGAAATATAGCACTTGTATATGTTTCTCATGTATTAAGTGTAGCCAAATTCGATTTATTCCTCACATGCACAACAATACAAAATTCTACCAACGACAATTGGACATCGCATTGCAGAATTGAACCAAGCAGTTAACTGGAGTTGCTCATCGATGCATTACACCAAAAGAAGGTCGAATGATTCTCAAAGATATCCACTCGGGGACCTGTGGTCACCATGCGTCCTCTCGGACCATCGTGGCCAAAGCATACCGAGTGGGATTCTATTGGCCACGAGCAAATGAGATGGCAAAAGATATAGTCGACAAGTGCGAAGGCTGTCAGTTCTACTCAAACATGTCCCACAAGCCTGCATCTGCCTTGAAGACTATTCCACTCGTCTGGCCGTTTGCTGTTTGGGGGTTAGATATGGTTGGACCCTTCAAGACCGGCAGAAGTGGTTTCACTCATTTGCTTGTAGAAGTCGACAAGTTCACTAAATGGATCGAAGCCAAGCCTATCAAGAATCTTGATTCAAGCACTGCCATCAGTTTCATCAGAGAGCTGATTTTCAGATATGGAGTTCCTCATAGTATTATCACAGATAATGGCTCCAACTTTGATTTTGATGAGTTCAGAGTGTTTTGCGCTTCCCAAGGCACTCGGGTCGACTACGCATCTGTTGCGCACCCGCAGTCGAATGGGCAGGCGGAAAGGGCGAATGGTTTGATACTTCAAGGGCTGAAACCCCGACTGATGCGCGATCTCAAGCATGCTGCTGGAGCTTGGGTGACTGAATTGCCATCTATCTTGTGGGGACTGAGAACAACCCCAAACCGGTCGACTGACCGAACTCCCTTCTTCATGGTATATGGTGCTGAAGTTGTGCTTCCGAGTAATTTGCTACACAACGCTCCCCGAGTAGAACTTTTCTCAGAAGCTGAAGCTGAAGAAGCACGCCAAGACACAGTTGATCTCTTGGAAGAAGAACATGAGCTGGCTCTGATCAGGTCGACCATCTATCAGCAAGACTTGCGTCGATTCCATGCCCGTAATATCAGAGGTCGAGCGTTCCAAGAAGGAGATCTCGTGCTCCAAGTGCATCAGAAACGACCTCACAAGCTTGCTCCGACCTGGGAAGGTCCCTTCATCATCACCAAGGTGCTCCACAATGGAGCTTATCACCTTTACAATGTAGCCAAGAAAGTAGACGAGCCACGCTCGTGGAATGTGGATCTGCTTATCAAAGACAAGATTTTTGCAGTATCTTAATGATTGTTCCAAACACATGTGTTCAAATCCCCCAGTGGGTGACTTAGCCGTGAACCCAATTCGCCTAAGTTTCAAAAACGCTCCGAGTGGAGAGCAATCCCGCCACTCGGTGGCTTAGCTGCGACCTCGTACTCGCCTAAGTTAAAAAATTCTCCGAGTGGAGAGCAATCCTCCCACTTGGGGGCTTAGCTGTGACCCCGTACTCGCCTAAGTTAAAAAATCCTCCGAGTGGAGAGCAATCCTCCCACTCGAGGGCTTAGCTACGACCCCGTACTCGCCTAAGTCAAAAAATCCTCCGGGTGGAAAGCAATCCTCCTACTCGGGGGGCTTAGCTGCGAACCTGATTCGCCTAAGTTAAAAAATCTTCCGAGTGGAGAGCAATCCTCCCACTCGGGGGCTTAGCTGCGAACCCGATTTGCCTAAGTTAAAAAATCCTCCGAGTGGAGAGCAATCCTCCCACTCGGGGGCTTAGCTGCGAAACCGATTTGCCTAAGTTAAAAAATCCTCCGAGTGGAGAGCAATCCTCCCACTCAGGGGCTTAGCTGCGAACACGATTCACCTAAGTTAAAAAAATCCTCCGAGTGGAGAGCAATCCTCCCACTCGGGGGCTTGGCTGCGAACCTGATTCGCCTAAGTTAAAAAATCCTCTGAGTGGAGAGCAATCCTCCCACTTGGGGGCTTAGCTGCGAACCCGATTCGCCTAAGTTAAAAAATCCACCGAGTGGAGAGCAATCCTCCCACTCGGGGGCTTAGCTGCGAACCTGATTCGCCTAAGTTAAAAAATCCTCCGAGTGGAGAGCCATCCTCCCACTCGGGGGCTTAGCTGCGACCCCGTACTCGCCTAAGTTAAAAACCACACCGAGTGGCCGAGTCACAGGAACAATGTACGCTCCATCTCGATCCGCAAGGATGATGAGGTGCAGGTCGTGTGCAGCACCTGGTGCTCTTGCCCATGACCCTCTCGACGGAGCTGCGTCACAAGTACAATGTACGCTCCATCTCGATCCGCAAGGATGACAAGGTGCAGGTCGTGTGCAGCACCTGGTGCTCTTGCCTATGACCCTCTCTACGGAGCTGCGTTACAAGTACAATGTACGCTCCATCCTGATCCGCAAGGACGACGAAGTGCAGGTCGTGTGCAGCACCTAGTGCTCATGCCCACAACCCTCTCATCGGAGCTGCGTCACAAATGCAGCATCTATTCCGAGTCAAGAATCAAGATTCAATCGGAGTTAAAAGATTTGATAGCAGCAAAAGCAAAGCAACCATGTTGAAAGGAAAAACCAAGTTCGGATAAATCCAGCGAGGTCCAGAACCACGAACGGAAGTACTCAGGCGTCAGGCCAGAAGGAGTTTAACGGTTACAAAATCACTCTGCATTCCGAGGCAAATAAAAGTAAGGCTTAAAGTTTGTTCACTCAGCAGGAGGAGGGCTAGCTGGCTCGACGAACTCGTCCAGGTCGATTCCATCAGCGATACGAGTAGCAGCGTCGATGAAGGTCTCCATGAAGGACTGGAAGTTAAGCTTCTTGGTATTGGCAACCTTGAGGGCCACGAGGTTTTCTTCTCTGACTTCCTTGCAATGGACGCGGACCAGAGACAGAGCCACGTTAGCACCACACCGAGCAGGTGATTTCTTCCACGCCTGCACTCGACCGGGGATCTCGTTGAGTCGAGTCATCAGAGACTCGAGGTCATTCTAGAATGGTTCCCTTGGCCATTGCTCCGTGTCGACCTGTGATACCACCGCCTTCAGTCGAGCCAGATAATCGGTGACACTGGCGAGGCGAGATTCTAGTCGCAGCACGTTCATTGCAGCTTCATCCTTGACGGGGGAGTTTATAGGGTCCAGCTCGGTCTCAATCCGCCCGGTCTCTTCCTCAAGTTTTGACAGAATTCTGCACTCACAAAAAAATGATGATTCGACAACTATATGAAGAGTTGACAGTGGTAAATCAGTTGGACAAGAGAAAGTACCTTCAAGCATAAGGAACAGCTTTTTGGCGAGTCCTCCCAAATAAACCTCCAGCTCGTCCCTCTTCCAAGTGAGATCTCCAACTTTGTCGGTCAGAGCCACCTTGTCCTCCTTCAGCTGCACAACTTCCTTGTTGGTTTTGCTGATGGCAGTCTTCAGTTTGGCGTTTTCTTCTTCTAGCTTGCTGACTGAAGCCAGCTTCTTGTCGGTAAGTTCAATTTTTCCCGCACCGTCTTCTAAGCTGCGGCAAGATCAAGGTCCTTCTGTTCCAGCGCCTGCTTCAATTTCTCTAAAGAAATAACATTCTTCAGGTGAGCTTGGAGTTGTCTGTTTTCACTACGCACATCTGTTCGAGTGGAGTCACTCGGTTCAAAAGGCGAAAAGTAAAGCTGGCAAAGCAAACAGTCGACAAGTGGTTACCTCCCATAGCAGTTGCTTCATCCTTGGCCTTCTGCAGATTTTGCTTAGCCAGTTCTAGATCAAGGTTGAGCTGAATTTGTTTCTGCTCCAGTTTAGCGAATTGCGCCCTGAGTGCACAAGATTCTGCAATTGACAGATACGACACGTCAGTCGACTCAAGGATCGATCACTTCTGAGCGATAAGATACAAGTTCAGATCACCACGACAAAAAGAGTTCTAAGACTACTGCCGAATCAAACATTCAACAGTAGTCTCGGGGACTACACCCAGTGGGTGCACTTAGCGTGCCCCCACTGGTTCGACTTTTCAATCGACATGGTCGGTCCAGTCAAAAAAAAAGAAGGCAACAATCATTCTCAGACCACAGCCGACTGCCCGCAGTCGACTGCGGTCTCAGGGACTACACCCAGTGGGTGCACTCAGCGTGCCCCACTGGTACAGATCCCACTTGGCACGACCTGCCTAGACCGAGTGGAAGAGCTATAAAGAGAAATTTTGATAAAGACCCCAGCCGAATCAAACATTCGACGGCGGTCTCGGGGACTACACCCAGTGGGTGCACTATGCGTGCCCCCACTGATTCAAACACCCAGTGGGTGCACTCTGCATGCCCCCACTGATTCAAAGATACACTCGACGCGACCTAGTCAACTCAAGTGGAAAAGTTACTCAGCAAAAGTTGAAACACCCAGTCGGTGTATAGATGCAAGATGCAGATTGACAATAGATGCACATTAAAGGTTTTCGGGTATCATATCCTAACAGAACAAGCGTCAAGATAAATTTCAGTCGAAAGTCAACTAACCTGGATGTTGGTCTGGAGAGCTGAGCTGGCATCATAAGCAGCTTGGCTGGCCTCGCGCACCACTTTCATCTGCTCCTTCATAAGGCCTGTCTGGCGTATAGCTTCTTTGGCAGCACCCATCTGGTCCTCTGGGACATGATGGGTGACGAAGAGTGGAGTTGGTGGAATGGTCGAGTCAACCAGAGGATCTGAAGCATGGAGTCACATAGACGGGGCTGAGACTTGAGCGGTCGACGCCGAAGGACAATCAGTCAACACAGGGTCAGCGAAGGAAACAGAAGCCCCAATTGGATCTCCGGATGGCTGGATCACAGGTTCTGACGCCTCTGCAGACTGAGGTACCTTGCTGGCAGGCGCCCTCCTACCCGAAGTTCTGCCCTCTCTCCCCATGGTCTTCTGAGGCAGATCTTCATCGTCATCCGGAAGTTCAATGATATTTTGCGGTGCTGCAAAGGACTCGACCGTAAGAGTTCGGTCGACCGACAGTTCAAGTGACAAAATGAGAACAAAGTTGTAGAGTTAGACCTGCTTTGGAAGTGGCTGCGTCCTCAGTTTCCTCGTCATCCTTGTAAATGTCCATGGAGGTCGCAGAGGTAGCGGCGCTGAAAGTTTCAGAACTCACTTGGTCAAGCAGGAGAATGAGTCAACTGAAGTACATAAGTTTTCAAATGACGTAAAAGCAAGGAGATAAAACAAAACACTTACGCAGAGGCAACGGGGATGTCAACTTTGATCTTTGGCAGGGCCTTCCGAGTCTTTGTTGGCGCAACCTTAGGCTGCTTCGAGGCCTTCTCCGTCGGCTCGGGAGTGGACGTCCGAGTGTGCTTCAACACTTGTGCGCTTGACGTAACCACTTTGCCGCGTCCACCTACTGGATCGTCCGTCTGCTTGGAACGTCTTTCAGAACGAGGCGGTGAGTCGATTTCCTCACAGCTACTCGAGTCGTCGTCGTCATCGTCGCTTTCATCTTCAGATTTCCAGTCGGCACTCTCGCCTCCGCTCTCGGCTCCTTCCTGGACTTGTTCTCCATTCAGCATCGAGTACATCTCAGTATAAATCTGCAAGGCAAGAAGTTGGACAGGCACCAATCAGATTCAAGGACAGTCGCAAATCAGAATAAAGATGCACTCGGTTACAGAAGTGAGACCTTTTCTGGCTCGTTCTCGGCGCTGAATTGAGGGACTCACCTGGACCCTCTGGGGTTGTCTTTATTTTCAGTGATGCTCCGCAACCATTGCTCCACCGTCTCCTCGGAAACTTCCTCTGGGTCGACCCGGGAGGTGTCGTTGGGGCCCGAATACAACCACATCGGGTGGTCGCGGGCTTGAAGGGGCTGGATGCGCCTACTGAGAAACACTTCCAGCAAGTCCATGCCAGTCACACCATCACGAACCAGCTGGACCACTCAGTCGACTAACATGGACACCTCTCCTTTCTCTGCTGGAGTCACGATAAGCGAAGAAGGTTGTTGGACTCAGTCCATGGAGAAAGGAGGAAGGCCGATCGATTGACCCGAAGTTGGGACTCTCGGCAGTAGAACCAAGTCGACTGCCATCCTCTAACTGAGTCGGGAAGGATCATGGCTGGAAAAGTACTCCTACCCCTCGTCTGAATCCCTAGACCCCCACACATTTGGATCACGTGCGTCTTTTTGTCACTCGGATTTGCCTTCTTCACAGCCTGAGAGCGGCAGGTAAAAATGTGCTTGAACAAACCCCAGTGCGGTCGACGGCCCAAGAAGTTTTTGCACAGGGAAACATATGCGACGAGGAGTGTGATTGTGTTGGGAGAGAAGTGGTGAAGTTGGGCACCAAAGAAGTTCAGAAAACCCAGAAAGAAAGGATGGGGAGGCAGAGTGAAACCCCGGTCGACGTGGGTGGCAAGCAGAACGCACTCACCCTCTTGTGGTTGGGGCTCGGTCTCGTTCCCCGGCAGCCTCCATGACCCGTGGGCGATCAAGCCCCTGCTGGCTAGATCCTCCAGATCCTCCTTCTGGATCATAGACCGAACTAGTCCCCCTGGATCCAACCAGGCGGCAGACCGGACCTCGATGACGACCCCCCCCCCCGACTTGTCTTCTTGCCCTTCGCCGCCGCCGTCGCCTTCTTCGCGCGCTCCAGGGCCGCCGTCTTGTCATTTCCCATCGTGGCGAACTACGCACGGGCAGGGCAGCGGCGTCGAGAGCAAAGGCGGAGGCGGTGGAGAAGCAGAGGAGGAAGAAGGGGAATAGGGCGCATTGTGCAGCACATCGGCTTCGACGCCTTTTATGGAGATGTCTCCGAGTGGCTAACCCGTGGGCCCAAGGAATCCTGTCAAATCCCGCAACAGTCGCGCGCCGGATACGTGGCGAAAAAGGTGGCGCAAGAATCGAGGCGGCTCTGTCTATCCACTCCGTTTACTGCGGCACGCCCCGTCCCGCACGCTTCCCCGAAATTTCAAATCCTGTGAGATCCGGGTACCGAATAGCAATCAATCGCGCCAAAGATTTCGTACCATACCAACACTCGAAGAGTGTCACTTAAGTTCACTCGACGACCTCTGAATCGATCAAGGCGACCGAAACAAGACCGAAGCTGCAACACGACTGACAAACCCACATGACATGCCTCTGAAGTATGGAATCGAGTCGGGGTCAGCTTCAGCTCTTTTTCCACACGAACCTCAATCCATTCGGGGGCTAATGACGATGACATGTACCTAGGGTAGGGTCATAGGCCTGACCTAGACACCCTACCCAAGGACACTACCCTAGACTCAAAGCCATTCAAAGCACAAGTACAGAAATCGACTGAGTTCATCAAGGAGTGTGATCCACTCGACCTTTAACCTCACTCAGATACCCCAATTCCATTCGACCAATATGAAGTCACTCGATGATACAAGAAATCACTCAGAATAAAGAAGGCCTAATGTCACTCAGGATGGCAACGGTCTAGCATTCACTCTGTAGTCTTTAAGATCATTTATATCTCTTTATTACTGGCGTTATCAGTAACGCCCTGCCTTAATGTACATTGAACCCCTTGTAACGTGGGTTGGCTGGGGTCCTGGCGCACTCTATATAAGCCACCCCCCTCCACTGGCACAAGGGTTCGCACCCCCTGTAACTCTCATGCATAATCCAGTCGACAAAGCCTCCGGGAACCGAGACGTAGGGTTGTTACTTCCTCCGTGAAGGGCCTGAACTCGTAAATCTTGCGTGCACAACCCCATTGTAGCTAGGATCTTGCCTCCTCCTACGTACCCCCTATTCTATTGTCAGACTTACTCCCACGACAGCGCCCCTCTCCACAGTTTCGTCCTCCATCTAGTTTTCCGCAGTGCACGGCAAAGCCCTGCGGGAACAAGTTCACCACCACCGTCACCACGCCGTCGTGCTACCGTAACTCATCTAATACTTCGCACGTCTTGCTGGATCAAGAAGGCGAGGACGTCATCGAGCTGAACATGTGCTGAATGCGGAGGTGCCGGACGTTCGGTACTTGATCGGTTGGATCGCGAAGGTGTTCGACTACATCAACCATGTTAATAAACGCTTCCACTTTACGGTCTACGAGGGTACATAGACATACTCTCCCCTATCATAGCTATGCATCTCCATGGATAGACCTTGCATGTGCGTAGAAATTTTTTGTTTTCCATGCAACATTCCCCAACAGTGGCATCCGAGCCAGGTCTACGCATAGATGATATGCACGAGTAGAACACAAAGGAGTTTTGTGCGGTGATGGTCATACTGCTTACCACTAACATCTTATTTTGATTCAGCGATATTGTGGGATGAAGCGGCCCGGACCAAACTTACATGTCCACGCACATGAGACCGGTTCCACCGACTGACATGCAACTTGTTTTGCATAAGGGTGGTTGGCGGGTGTCTGTTTCTCCTACTTTAGTTGAATCGAATTTGACTACGGCCGGTCCTTGAAGAAGGTTAAAATAGTAAACTTGATAATCACCGTTGTGGTCTCGCGTAGTTAAGAACGGCTCTTGCTAGAAGCCCGTAGCAGCCACGTAAAACTTGCAACAACAAAGTAGAGGACGTCTAACTTGTTTTTGCAGGGCATGTTGTTGTGTGATATGGTCAAGATATGATGTGATATACGTTGTTGTGTGAGATGATCATGTTTTGTAATATCGAGAACCGGCAGGAGCCTTAGGGTTGTCTCTTAATTATTGTATGAAATGCAAGCGCCATGTAATTGCTTTATTTTATCGCTATGTGTTAGCAATAGTTGTAGAAGCAATAGTTGGCGAGACGACCCTGACGCAACGATGGAGATCAAGATGTCGAGCCAGTGACGATGGAGATCATGACGATGCTTTGGAGATGAAGATCAAAAGCACAAGATGACGATGGCCATATCATGTCACATATTTTGATTGCATGTGATGTTTATCCTTTATGCATCTTATTTTTACTTAGAATGGCGGTAGCATTTTAAGATGATCCCTTCACTAAATTTTAAGATAAAAGTGTTCTCCCTGAGTATGCACCATTGCCAAAGTTCGTCCTTTTGAAGCACCTCGTGATGATCGGGTGTGATAGACTCTACGTTCACATACAATGGGTGTAAGACAGTTTTGCACATGGAGAATACTTGGGTTAAACTTGACGAGCCTAGCATGTACAGACATGGTCTCGGAACACTGGAGACCAAAAGGTCGAACATGAGTCATATAGTAGATATGATCAACATAGAGATGTTCACCATTGATGACTACC
This sequence comes from Triticum aestivum, assembly GCF_018294505.1. NCBI lineage: Eukaryota > Viridiplantae > Streptophyta > Magnoliopsida > Poales > Poaceae > Triticum > Triticum aestivum. The sequence goes on along the minus strand of NC_057814.1, from coordinate 329,227,138 downwards.
CCATCTCACGTGATGATCGGACATGGGTTAGTTGATTTGGATCATGTATCACTTGTATAACTTGAGGGATTTTAATTTAAGTGGGAGTTCATTAGTAATTTGATTAATTGAACTAAATTTATCATGAACTTAGTATTAATAGTTTTTTACATATCTATGTTGTAGATCAATTGCATGTGCTACCGTTCCCTTGAATTTTAATGCGTTCCTAGAGAAAGCTAAGTTGAAAGATGATGGTAGCAACTACATGGACTGGCTCCGTAACTTGAGGATTATCCTCATTGCTGCACAGAATAATTATGTCCTTGATGCACCTCTAGGTGACAGACCTGTTGCAGGAGCTACTACAGATGTTATGAACGTCTGGCAGACTCGATTTGATGACTACTCAATAGTTTAGTGTGCCATGCTTTACGGCTTATAACCGGGACTTCAAAGACGTTTTGAACGTCACGGAGCATATGAGATGTTCCAAGAGCTGAAGTTGATATTTCAAGCTAATGCCTGGGTTGAGAGATATGAGTCTCCAACAAGTTCTATAGCTGCAAAATGGAGGAGAATGGTTCTGTCAGTGAACACATACTCAAAATGTCTGGGTATCATAACCACTTGACTCAGCTGGGGATAGATCTTCTAGTTGAGAGTGTTATGGATAGAGTTCTTCAGTCACTGCCACCAAGCTACAAAGGCTTTGTGATGAACTATAATATGCAAGGGATGACAAAAATGATTCCCGAGCTCTTCGCAATGCTTAAGGCCGCAGAGGTAGAAATCAAAAAGGAGCATCAAGTTTTGATGGTTAACAAGACCACTAGTTTCAAGAAAAATGGCAAGGGAAAGAAAGGGTACTTCAAGAAGAATGGCAAGCAAGTTGCCGCTCCTGTGAAGACACCCAATGTTGGAGCCAACCCTGAAACTGAGTGCTTTTACTGCAAAGGGAATGGTCACTAGAAGCGGAACTGCCCCAAATACTTGGCGGATAAGAAGGATGGCAAAGTGAACAAAGGTGTATTTGATATACATGTTACCGATGTGTACCTTAATAATGCTAGTAGTAGCGCCTAGGTATTTGATACTAGTTCGGTTGCTCATGTTTGTAACTCGAAACAGGAGCTGCGGAATAAACAAAGATTGGCTAAGGACGAGGTGACGATGCGCATCGGGAATGGTTCCAAGGTCGATGTGATCGCCGTCGGCATGCTACCTCTACATCTAACTTCGGGATTAGTTTTAGACCTCAATAATTGTTGTTTGGTGCCAGCATTGAGCATGAACATTACATATGGATCTTGTTTAATGCGAGACGGTTATTCATTTAAGTCAGAGAATAATGGTTGTTCTATTTATATGAGTAATATCTTTTATGGTCATGCACCTTTGATGAATTGTCTATTCTTGTTGAATCTCGATTTTAGTGATACACATATTCATAATATTGATGCCAAAAGATGCAAAGTTGATAATGATAGTGCAACATACTTGTGGCTCTACTGTTCAGGTCATATTGGTGTAAAGCGCATGAAGAAACTCCATGCGGAAGGACTTTTGGAATCACTTGATTATGAATCATTTGATACTTGCGAACCATGCTTCATGGACAAGATGACTAAATCTCCGTTCTCCGGAACAATGGAGCGAGCTAATGACTTATTGGAAATAATACATACCGGTGTATGCGGTCCGATGAGTATTGAGGCACGCGGCGGGTATTGTTATTTTCTAATCTTTACAGATGATTTGAGTAGGTATGGGTATATCTACTTAATTAATGAAACACAAATCTGAAACATTTGAAAAGTTCAAAGAATTTCAGAGTGAAGTAGAGAATCATCGTAACGAGAAAAGAAAATTTCTACGATCTGATCGTGGAGGTGAATATTTGAGTTACGAGTTTGGCCTTCATTTAAAACAATGTGGAATTGTTTCACAACTCATGCCACCTGGAACAGCACAACGTAATGGTGTGTCCGAACGTCGTAATCGTACTTTATTAGATATGGTGCATTCTATGATGTCTCTTACCGATTTACCACTATCGTTTTGGGGTTATGCATTAGAGACAACCGCATTCACGTTAAATAGGGCACCGTCTAAATCCGTTGAGACGACACCGTATGAATTATGGTTTGGCAAGAAACCTAAGTTGTTGTTTCTTAAAGATTGGGGATGTGACACTTATGTCAAAAGGCTTCAGGCTGATAAGCTCGAACCCAAATCGGAGAAGTGTGTCTTCATAGGATACCCTAAGGAAACTATTTGGTACACCTTCTGCCATAGATCCGAAGGCAAGATCTTTGTTGCCAAGAATGGGTCCTTTCTAGAGAAGGAGTTTCTCTTGAAAGAAGTGAGTGGGAGGAAAGTAGAACTTGATGAGGTAGTTGTACTTTCTCTCGAATTGGAAAGTAGCACATCAGAGAAAACTGTTCTCGTGATGCCTACACCAACTAGAGAGGAAGCTAATGATGATGATCATGAAACTTCAGATCAAGTTACTGCTAAACTTTGTAGGTCAACCAGAACACGTTCCGCACCAAAGTGGTACGGTATCTGCTACCTCTTGAGCTTGCATTGGTTTTTCCCTTGAAGAGGAAAGGGTGATGCGGCAAAGTAGTGTAAGTATTTCCCTCAGTTTTTGAGAACCAAGGTATCAATCCAGTAGGAGACTACACGTAAGTCGCCTCGTACCTACACAAACAAATAAGAACCTTGCAACCAACGCGATAAAGGGGTTGTCTATCCCTTCATGGCCACTTGCAAAAGTGAGATCTGATAGAGATAATAAGATAAATATTTTTGGTATTTTTATGATAAAGATTGAAAGTAAAGATTGCAAAGTAAAAATAGATCGGAAACTTATATGATAGAGAATAGACCCGGGGGCCATAGGTTTCACTAGTGGCTTCTCTCAAGATAGCATAAGTATTACGATGGGTAAACAAATTACTGTCGAGCAATTGATAGAAAAGTGCATAATTATGAGAATATCTAGGCATGATCATGTATATAGGCATCACGTCCATGACAAGTAGACCGAAACGATTCTGCATCTACTACTATTACTCCACACATCGACCGCTATCCAGCATGCATCTAGAGTACTAAGTTCATAAGAACGGAGTAACGCATTAGGCAAGATGACATGATGTAGAGGGATAAACTCAAGCAATATGATATAAACCCCATCTTTTTATCCTCGATGGCAACAATACAATACGTGTCGTTTCCCCTGCTGTCACTGGGATCGAGCAACGCAAGATTGAACCCAAAGCTAAGCACTTCTCCCATTGCAAGAAAGATCAATCTAGTAGGCCAAACCAAACTGATAATTCGAAGAGACTTGCAAAGATAACAAATCATACATAAAATAATTCAAAAGAGATTCAAATATTGTTCATAGATAATCTTGATCATAAACCCACAATTCATCGGATCTCGACAAACACACCGCAAAAGAATTACATCGAATAGATCTCCAAGAAGATCGAGGAGAACTTTGTATTGAGATCCAAAGAGAGAGAAGAAGCCATCTAGCTAATAACTATGGACCCGAAGGTCTATGGTAAACTACTCACACATCATCGAAGAGGCCATGGTGTTGATGTAGAAGCCCTCCGTGATCGATTTCCCCTCCGGCAGAGTGCCGGAAAAGGCCCCAAGATGGGATCCCACGGGTACAGAAGGTTGCGGCGGTGGAAATAGGGTTTCGTGGTGCTCCTGGATGTTTTCGGGGTACATGGATATATATAGGAGGAAGAAGTAGGTCGGTGGAGCTGTGAGGGGCCCACGAGGGTGGGGGCGCGCCCAGGGGGCAGGCGTGCCTCCCTGCCTCGTGGCCTCCTTGCTTCTTTCTTCTATCCACTCCAAGTCCCCTGGATCACGTTTGTTCCAAAAATAACTCTCCCGAAGGTTTCATTCCGTTTGGACTCCGTTTGATATTCCTTTTCCGCGAAACACTGAAATAGGCAAAAAAACAGCAATTTGCACTAGGCCTTCGGTTAATAGGTTAGTCCCAAAATAATATAAAAGTGTATAATAAAGCCCATTAAACATCCAAAACAGATAATATAATAGCATGGAACAAAAAAAATTATAGATACGTTGGAGACATATCATAATCATGTCCTGGAAGTCATTTTATTAGACCATGGCGAACCTACAAACTATGAAGAGCTATGATGAGCCCAGATTCCGATAAATGACTCGAGGCCATGAAATCTGAGATAGGATCCATGTATGAGAACAAAGTATGGACTTTGGTGGACTTGCCTGATGATCGGCAAGCCATTGAGAATAAATGGATCTTCAAGAAGAAGACAAACGTTGATGGTAATGTCACTATCTACAAAGCTTGACTTGTCGCAAAAGGTATTCGACAAGTTCAAGGGGTTGACTACGATGAGACTTTCTCACCCGTAGCGATGCTTAATTCTGTCTGAATCATGTTAGCAATTACCGCATTTTATGATTATGAAATCTGGCAAATGGACGTCAAAACTGCATTCCTTAATGGATTTCTTATAGAAGAGTTGTATATGATGCAACCAGAAGGTTTTGTCGATCCTAAAGGTGCTAACAAAGTGTGCAACCTCCAGCGATCCATCTATGGACTGGTACAAGCACCTCGGAGTTGGAATATATGCTTTGATGAGGTGATCAAAGCATATGGTTTTATATAGACTCACGGAGAAGCCTGTATTTACAAGAAAGTGAGTGGGAGCTTTGTAGCATTTCTAATATTATATGTGGATGACATATTGTTGATTGGAAATGATATAGAATTTCTGGATAGCATAAAAGGATACTTGAATAAGTATTTTTCAATGAAAGACCTCGGTGAAGCTACTTATATATATTGGGCATCAAGATCTATAGGGATAGATCAAGATGCTTATTAGGACTTACACAAAAGCACATACCTTGACAAGTTTTGAAGAAGTTCAAAATGGATCGGTCAAAGAAAGGGTTATTTCCTGTGTTGCAAGGTGTGAAGTTGAGTAAGACTCAAAACCTGACCAAGGCAAAAGATAGAGAGAGAATGAAAGGCATTCCCTATGCCTCAGCCATAGGTTCTATAAAGTATGCCATACTGTGTACCAAAACTGTTGTGTGCCTTGCCATGAGTCTGGCAAGGGAGTACAATAGTGATCCAGGAGTGGGTCACTGGACAGTGGTCAAAATTATCCTTAGTTACCTAAGAGGACTAAGGAAATGTTTCTTGGTTAGGGAGGTGATAAAGAGTTCGTCGTAAAGGGTTACGTTGATGCAAGCTTTAACACGGATTCAGATGACTTGGAGTGTCGATCTGGATAAGTATTGAAAGTGGGAGCAATTAGCTAGAGTAGCTCCATGCAGAGCATTGTAGACATAGAAATTTGTAAAATACTGTCAGATTTCGGGTTTCGGCAAAACCCTCGAGGTTCGAACACTAGGGTGCGCACGAAGATCTCTCCTCCCCCTTGCACTCTCTCTCATCGCGATCTCAAGGCTCCGCGCGACGAACTCGCGGAACAAAGGGACACAAGATTTACACTGGTTCGGGCCACCGATGTGGTGTAATACCCTACTCCAGTGTGGTGTGGTGGATTGCCTCTTGGGCTGAGGATGAACAGTTACAAGGGAAGAACAGCCTCCTGAGGAGAGGTGCTCTTGTGCTTGGTGAGTTTCTGTGGATGAGGATGATCTGAATGGTCCTCGGATCTGTTGCCTCTCTCCCCCTCCTACTGTGGTGGCTAGCCCTATTTATAGAGGCCATAGTCCTCTTCCCAAATGCTTGCGGGAAGGGATGCCACAATGGCCAAATTTGAAGGGAGACAACTAGTACGAGTTATCCTGACTAAAGGTGGTCTTCGCCTGCCAAAGGCTCTGGTGGTGACATCGTCTTGGGCTCCACGGTGACCTTCGTCCTACCGTCGTACTGGTCTTGGTCTCATTGCACTGATATGGAAACCTTTGCCTGATGCCTCAGGGGCTCCTTGCCTGCGCTTGCCTCTTTAGCACCAAAGAGGAAACGAGGACACTGCGCGCTGGCGCCCGCCTGGCCCCGGTCGTCATGGCTTGCGTCACAGGAACCTCACGAGGTGCCCCTTGCCTTGATCTCTCCGCCCCTCGTGAGCCAGCCTGGTGAGGCCGCCCCCGAGGAGGTCTTGCACCGTCCACCTCGTGAGGCTTGGCCCCTCGCGAGGGTCTTGAGTGTTTGCTGATGAAGATGGGCCATACAGGGCTGCTGGTGGAGCCACGCCGTGGGCCACAGGCAGGCAAGTCTGGGGACCCCCGTTCCCAAGTCGCCGATAGTAGCCCCCGGACCCAAGGCGCACTCGGACTTGTTCCAGGAGAAGCCAAGGGGCAAGTGCGAAGCGCCGCGGGCCCCAATAGCCTGCGGCCTTGGTTGACATGTGGCGATTGATGGGACGTGGGCGTCTCCGCTTCCCCACGCAGCCTTGATATTCGCCTGGCTAGGCGGCCACCGTGACTTACAAAGTTATCCCCCATTGCTGGTGACGCGCCCCTCCAACTCTCCTGCCTTTCTAAAACAATAACCTCCTCTTCCAATCTGTCCCGAGCTCGGCCCTCCTTGTTGCCATGGCGCCCGGTGAACGGAGAAGGGAAAGAAAAAGTCTAAGTCTTCAGCCAGGCCACCCCCGGCCGTTGAACCCGCCGTGGGCCGGTCGTTGGTGCTCAACCAGGAAGCCATGGACAAGGTGCACCCTGCGCTCGCTGCTGACTTCAACGAATGGGGGAGGACGGCGGTCTGGCCCGCATCCCGTGCCTCCGTCGACAGGACAGCCACCAAGGTCCAATTCTTCATCGACGCACTGTGGGCTGGCCTGGTTCCTCCCTTCTCCGCCTTCTTCTACGCCGTGCTCTCCCACTATCAGATCCATATGTTGCACCTGGATCCCCAATCAGTCTCTCTTCTTGCTGTTTTTGCTTTCGTCTGCGAGGCCATGGTGGTCATTCCCCCTTCCGTGGCCCTATTGCGCCATTTCTTCTCGCTGCACCTGACTAGCCCTCGGCAGTGCTCGGGATGCTTGAGCTTCCAGGCCATGGCTGCGACGGCTGGCTCGGGGATTGATTTTGAGCTTCCACCATCCACAAGCGAGTTTCGGACACGGTGGGTGTTTGTGGACGTTGGTGTGCTCAGCCCCTTTCTCTCGCCCCCCTTGGCGCCCGCCGTTCCCAGCTCCGGCTGGGGCCACGAGAAACTCGCGGACCCCCGCCTTGCCTTCGTCTCGCTCCGGTTGAAGAGGCTGGAAGATCTCGGCGTGACTGTGCCCATGGTGATGAAGGAGTTCCTCCGACGCCGCGTCGCTCCACTCCAGCGCCATTCCCGGCCGATGTGGGCCCTGTCCGGCGGCCAGGATCGCATGAGGCTTCAGGAATCGGGGCTTCCGCCCGAGGCACAAAGAACGGTGCTCGAGGTCCTGACGGGCGACCCCTCGCCAGCCGATATGCCGCAGGAGGGCTGTCTTTTGTACTGCTGCTCAAACAGGGTGGAGTTCGCGGGGCAGATGCCCCCCTTCGATGAATGGGGGCTGCGTCCAGTCAGCCTTGAAGGGCCCCGCGAGAACCCTGTCTCCGTGGTCCCCCTCCTTGCCGCCAGCGTCGAACTTACCCCAAGAGTGGATGCAAGGGGGCAAGCACCGCTGGAGGCCGGAGGCGCGGGTGCTGAGGCGTCGACACCGCTCGAGGCTCTCGAGGTGCCATCCTCAGGAGCCCGTGACTCTTGCCTTGGGGAGACAGCTGAGGGGGCGACGCAATCCGCTGCTCCTGAGGCCGAAGCCTCTGAGGTCTCAACGGGTCATCATGAGGCAGAGCCCGAGGGCTCTCCTCAGCTCAGCACTCCCGAGGTCGTCTCCTCGGGCGCCTCACCAACCGTGCCCCGCGCTGGTTGCCGCGTCCAACGCTTCGGCCGGCTCCGTCTGGACTTTGATGCGCTCCGCAAGAGGAAAGGGTCTCCAAGTTGCAGCAGTGATGCCTTCCGGCCGTTGAAGCAGAGGAATTATATCGCCATAGATGAGTGAGTACCTTATCTTTGTAATTTCTCGAGTGCTGCTTCCCCTCCTGACAGTGGCTCCTCAGGGTCCCTTCTGCTAAGGCCGCGAAGTCTCCGGGGAAGCAACCTCCTCCTGCCTCGAATCCCCCGCTGGCCTTGAGCGCCCCAAGCCAGCATGCCGCCCCCGGTGCAAGGTCGGCCAGAGAGGCAAACTCGCTAGCCCGGTGCCTCGAGCCCGCGCCTTTGCCGTATCTCCTACGTGGCCTCGCCTGGGGTGCGACAAGCGTGCCGAGAGCTCCTCCTCTGGTTAGGGACGGCGGCTGGATGGCTTCGATCCTGGCTTCTTCTTCGAGCAACGGGCCTCAACCCATCCGGGCCCCTGCCGAAGCCCGGTCGGTGACCCGGGAGGCGCTAGCCCCCAGCCCCCTGCTGAAAGGGGGTGAGCCGCTTCGGATCCCGTCGGCAACCCTGCGGTGGAGGACGGACCCGGTCGCGCGCTTAAGTTCGCGCACGAGCGGAGGTCATCCGCCACGAGCTCTTTCAGGAGGCAATGGGCGCGATGAGCCGGCTCGGCGGAGAACTCATGGATGTTGACGCGCGCCTTGAAGCCGAGGGTCTCCGGCTAGTGGAGGAGTGGCATCAACTGAAGGTGGCTATCAACCTTGGGCGCCTTCAGCGTGAGCACGCCAATGCGAAGGCCGAGGCATCCCTGGCATCCTCGCGTGAGGCCAGCGCCCGAGCCTTGGAGGAGGCCAGGGAGGCAGACTGTCACTGCGCGATCACTGAGGAGCACAAGCGGGAGCTCTTGGCCTTGAACGCCTCCTTGGAGCAGCAGGTGGAGGCGCGCAAAGCCGCCTTAGCGTCGATGAAAGGCGCACCGTCCGACGAGGAGGAGATCTTGAGGCGCGAAGAAGCACTGCTGCTGGAGGCCACGGAGCGCAGCCTCGAGCTCGAGCGGTTGGAGACGAGGGAGCGCCAGGTCGACCAAGCAGAGGGTGTCGTCGGTGCGCGTGAGGCCAAGGCTCAGGAGGAGGTCGACCGCCGGGTGGCCTCGGCTCGCACGGCCCTCGTGGGCATGTACGACCTGAAGCTGGCGCTCGTGGAAGCCGAAGTTGTGGGCAGGACCACTGCCCTCAAGTCAGCGCTGGCTGAAGCGTAACAGCGTGAGCAGGCTGCCTCGGCCGCCCTAACCTCTGTGCAGGCCGAGCTGGCCTCCGCCCGTGCCGAGCTGCTCTCTCTTCAGCAGCGGGTTGCCAGCGACAAGTCCTTCGCGTAGCAGAGCAAGGAGGAGGCACTTCGCTGGCAGACGCTACTGCGCGAGCACGCTCCCATGCTCCGGGACCTCAGGACGAAGACCAACCAGGCGCTTGGTACCATCTGCAATGAGCATGCCCCTCATCCCCACGCCGAGGATTACGCCAGCTATCTCCGCTTCTTCACTGATGTTGTGGCGCGCCTGGAGAGCCGTGCTGAGAGGGCTCACGAGCTTATGGACAAAAAGAGCCGAGGCCTTCTCGGGCGCGCATTCTCCCGCGTCTTCAGCCATTTCCTGAACACCAATCCTGACTTTGACTTTGACGCCGCTATTGCCCCAGTGCCTGAGGCCATGCGGGGCAACCCCGCACTGGGTGGATGACAAGGTGGACGCTCTGGTTAGGGCCTTTGCTTCTGACGACGACGCGGTGGTGGTCGCGGCAGACGAGGGCGCCGTGGTTGATGATGGCGAAGATAACGTCGGCGACGGCGCGAGCAGTCTATCCGGGAGCAGTTCGGGAGATGAGGTGGGCGCCATGTCCGACTGAGCCCGCGCTCCTTCGTTTTGAACCTGCACGCGAAAGCTTGGGTCCGGCCCTTCACATTGTAAGAGAATTATGGAAAGGGGGAGCCCCTTATGTAAAATAGACTACCATTTTACTCCTTAGGCCAGGTTAAAAAACACGCTTTTGTGTGCTTGTGAGCCCCCTTGCGGGTTTGCCGCCGTAACTTACTGTCGTGACTTACTTTGGTCCGGTCGGGCTCCAGGCTCACTCGGCAGCTGCGAACTTCTCCTGGGGGGAGTCCCCTTGCGAGCTCACGAAGTTTTAGTTTTCAGAGGGGTCCGCCAGCCAACCCAAGAGGGCCTCGCGAGGAACGAGCGCCAGTGAGGGCAGGACGCGCGCATGGTGCGTGTACGTCTCTGTCAGCCTGTAACACCCCGCATGTAACTTGCCATATTTGTAACTCCGACTCTTGCCATTTTCGGCTTTGTGATATGATATTCCCTCCGTGGTCGGGTTTTGTGTTTCGTTTTGTATTTTTTCATGTCATGCATTTTCATATCATGTCATCATGTGCATTGCATTTGCATACGTGTTCGTCTCATGCATCCGAGCATTTTCCCCGTTGTCCGTTTTGCAATCTGGTGCTCCTATCTCCTCTGGTGCACCCCTCTTATTTTATTTCGTGTGCGGGTGTTAAACTTTCTCGGAATGGACCGAGGCTTGTCAAGTGGCCTTATTACACCACCCGGAGACCACCGGTCAAGTTTCGTTTCATTTGGAGGTCGTTTGGTACTCCATCGGTTAACCGGGCATCCGCAAAGTCCATTTGTGTGTGCAGCAAAACCCCCTAAAAACCAGCCCAAAACCCACCAAACTCTCTTCCATGCTCTAGGTCGTTCGATCACGATCGTGTGGGCGAAAACCGCACCTTATTTGGAGCCTCCTAGCTCCCTCTACCTATAAATATGTGAGCATCCCGAAATACCATTCTCAGTCCAAACCCTAGCCCTCGTCCCCTCTCCACGGGCGGACGCGTCCAGCGCCCGCCGGACATCCGCGCCGCCGCCCCGAGCCAGTGGCGAGCCGCCACGTGGCACCCGTCCGCGGCCGCCGCCGCAGCCCGCCCGGGCCCGAGGCCGGCCCGCCCGTCCCCGCGCCGGGCCCGAGCGCCCCGTCCTGCCCGAGCCCGCAGCTCCTCGCCGCGCCGCCGCCGTGCCGGGCAGCGTCGCCGCCGCCCCGCCGCACCACCGCGGCTCCGCCCGCCGTCTCCCCACTGGCCTCTCCCTCCTTCCCCGTCGCCGGCCAACTGCCACCGGAGCCGAAGCCCCGTCGAGCTCAAAGGCTCGATCCGATCTGGAATGTGAGCATTGACTTTTCCCCCGAACCCTAAAATTCTTCTAAGTCCTCTAGTTTTCACAGCATCTTGCCTTGTTCGTGATGCCATAACTCTTTGCATGTAGCTCCGATTCGTGCGTGTAATATGTCAAATTGTCCGTCTCGTGATGCTCTTCAGTTTGTTCAATTGCACCATGTTCGTTCATTAGAGGTCATCTTGATGCCCAAATCTCTGTTGGAAGAGGGCTAGTTGCTGTTATTCTCTGGTTCTTAACAGAACTTGGAGATTTGTCATTTTTGTATCATTAAATCTGTGCATCTTATGGGCATGAGCTCTACATGTGTTTTGAAGTATGCCATGCCATCTTTCCAGTGGTGTAGTCCATGTATTTTTGTCATCTCTGTGGTGACTAGCACAAGCATGCAAAGTAGGCCCCGTAATGTTTCTGATTTCAGGGACTTAGTGATTTCTCTAAGTCTTTGTCTGCTGTTCTTTTATTTCCATGTAAACTTGATGCTATAGAGAGATCCATGCATATTTTGGGGATGTTCAGTAAGGATGTCTTGTAGCTATAGCTGTAATTGATCCAATCCTGCAATTGTTTGCAATTATGGAGTGCCATAGCATGACTCAATCTTGCTCTACTTTTGCTATAAAATATTCCTGGCAGATTCTTAACATGATATGCAATTTTGCCAAGCTTATTGTAGTTGATCCATACATGCTATGCTTGTGTTCTTGCCATGGATAGCTTCATAAACATGCCATCTTGCTGTAGGTATGCTATTTTTGTCATGCATTGCTCTGTAGTGAGTTCTTCAAGCTCACAAAGAGGCCTACATATTATTATTTCTGCCATGCTCTGTTTTTCTGCTAAGTCTGAAACCTGTTAACGAAACTTGCTATGTTCACATGCTTGTCATCATATCTTCTGATCCTTTTTGGCTTATGGTCAGTAAGGGACTTTTGTCATATGAATTTAGTATAACACTGCCATGCCTTGTTTTGCCATGTTAAGTTCCTGTAGCATGTTGATTTCGTGCACTGAACAGTGCTACCTGATGCTGTTTTCTTCCATGTCCAGTAATTTCACTAAGTCTGTGAACCTGTTATCTTTTGCACTTTTGCCATGCTTTTTTGAGCTTGATATGTTGTGATCTAGCCGTAGGTCAGTGTTCATCTTTTGTCAAGCATCTCCTGTAGATTAATGTCGTATGCTTTGTTGCTATGTTGGGGTGCTGTAGCATTGTTACTTGTTGCATTTTAAGTGCTATCTTGCTGTTAATTGCAGATTCGTGTCATTCTTGTTTTGCTTGCCATTTGCAAACCGTGCATCCGTTTCCGGTGATCTTTATATCGATTTCGACCGAAATCATCTCATCTTTCCAGTGGCATGCTTGGTTTGCCAATTTACTGCCATGTTCATCTTTTTCCTTCCGGAGCACGCATATGCATCGCATATCATATCTTGCATATCATACATGTTTTGCATCATGTTGCTTGTGCATTTCTCGTGATTGATTGTGGTTCCGTTTGCTTGTGTTCTTGTCTTGGGTAGAGCCGGGAGACGAGTTCGTGAATGAGGAACCTGTTGAGTACGCTTACGAGGATCAAGCTTTCGACAACTCTGAGAACCTTGCAGGCAAGATGACCACCCCTCGAAATCACTTCTATCTTTGCTTTGCTAGTTGTTCGCTCTATTGCCATGCTCCGCTACCTATCACTTGCTATATCATGTCTCCCATTTTGCCATGTCAGCCTCTAACCATCCTTTCCTAGCAAACCGTTGTTTGGCTAAGTTACCGCTTTTGCTCAGCCCCTCTTATAGCGTTGCTAGTTGCAGGTGAAGTTGAAGTTGTTCCATGTTGGAACATGGATATGTTGGGATATCACAATATTCTCTTATTTAATTAATGCATCTATATATTTGGTAAAGGGTGAAAGGCTCGGCCTTATGCCTGGTGTTTTGTTCCACTCTTGCCGCCCTAGTTACTGTTATACCGGGATTATGTTCCTTGAGTTTGTGTTCCTTACACGGTCGGGTGATTTATGGGACCCCCTTGACAGTTCGCCTTGAATAAAACTCCTACAGCAAGGCCCAACCTTGGTTTTACCATTTGCCACCTAAGCCTTTTCCCCCGGGTTTTCGCGAGCCTGAGGGTCATCTTTATTTTAAACCCCCGGACCAGTGCTCCTTCGAGTGCTGGCCCAAACCGAGCGATGTCCGGCGCCCCCTGGGCAACCAGGGTCTATGCCAACCCGACGTCTGGCTCATCCGTTGTGCCCTGAGAACGAGATAGGTGCAGCTCCTATCGGGATTTGTCGGCACATTCGGGGGCTTTGCTGGTCTTGTTTTACCATTGTCGAAATGTCTTGTAAACCGGGATTCCGAGACTGATCGGGTCTTTCCGGGAGAAGGTTTATCCTTCGTTGACCGTGAGAGCTTATGATGGGCTAAGTTGGGACACCCCTGCAGGGTATTATATTTTGAAAGCCGCGCCCGCGGTTATGAGGCAGATGGGAATTTGTTAATGTCCGGTTGTAGATAACTTGTCACTTGACCCAATTAAAATACATCTACTGCGTGTGCAGCCGTGATGGTCTCTTCTCGGCGGAGTCCGGGAAGTGAACACGGTCTGTGTTATGTATGACATAAGTAGGGGTTGAGGATCACTTCTTGGTCATTGCTAGATGACGTCCGTTCCTTTGCTTCTCTTCTCGCTCTCATTTGCGCAAGTTAGCCACCTTATATGCTTTTGCCGCTGCAGCTCCACCTCATTACACCATCTTTTCTTACAAGCTTAAATAGTCTTGATCTCGCGGGTGTGAGATTGCTGAGTCCTCGTGACTCACAGATTCTACCAAAACAGTTGCAGGTGCCGACGATGCCAGTGCAGATGATGGCGTCGATCTCAAGTGGGAGTTCGACGAGGAATGTGGCCGTTACTATGTGTCTTTTCCTGATGATCAGTAGTGGAGCCCAGTTGGGACGATCGGGGATCTAGCATTTGGGGTTGTCTTATTTTCATCTGGTTTTGACCGTAGTCGGTCTATATGATTGTATTTTGGATGATGTATGAATTATATTTATGTATTGTGTGAAGTGGCGATTGTAAGCCAACTCTTTATCCCATTCTTGTTCATTACATGGGATTGTGTGAAGATGACCCTTCTTGCGACAAAACCACTATGCGGTTATGCCTCTAAGTCGTGCCTCGACACGTGGGAGATATAGCCGCATCGTGGGCGTTACACAGCCCCCGCTCGCGAGGCGCTCGGAGGGGGGAAAAACAACGGACGCAAAATCTCAAAACAAAGCGTGAATCCAGAAACTCACTGAGTTGACACGAGCGAAAAAGGATGCTCCCCACAAAATTGAAACGCAACTTCAAATCCAAGATCGAAAGGCTGCAAATTCAAGCTTCAAAAAAGAAAGAGAAGCCATAAGCAAATAGCCGCGTCCGGCACCTAGCTAGTCTTCTTGTCTTCGAGTCTTCTCACCAGCGCGGGGCTAAGTGCTTTCACAGGCCGTGAGCATAGTCATTGGGGGACAGTGTCGACGGCCAGCGCGGAGCATGGTGCTTCCACTAGGACATGGGCGGGAGCCCCCGAGGCCCGAGGGCGGCACTCCGGAGACTCCGGGGCGTGTACAGCCCCACTCATTATTACGTGAGAGTGTCACGAGCGGAGACCTTCACAGACGTGAGCCTTGCTTCATATCGCCAGACGAGGGGCCCGCCTTGCACCACCCTCGACCACCGTTGGGGCGTCCGGAAACCAGGACGATGCCAAGGGGCAAAGGGGACGCTAGCGGCGCCCTCGGTGACCACGGGCCCTCTGACGGGGGGAGGCTCGCCAGTGCCTCCCCGGTAGAGGGCCTACCTCCGCGCGACGCCTTGCTCCGTGTAATGCAGCAAGGGGCCTTGCTCCCAGCTCCTCCCACGCATCCCCCATTGCGCTCTCCCTGGTGAAAGGGGGGCTGCCGTGCTGGGGCCGTCGTCCACCGTTGTGACCTGATTCACTTGCGACCCATGGTTAGCGTAAGCCTGCTCCTGAGAGATTAGTGGTACCCTGTAGCTGTTGTCGCCGGCATGGTCGGTGAGGTTCCCGGGTGGCTCCTGGAAGGCCTCAACTTCCAGCGTCTCCTCTTCCCAACTCGGCTCGAGGAATGTGTCGGGGTCATCTTCCGGCGTGTACTCCTAGTCCATCATGCGGGGCACATAGGCCTCCGGAGCCGTCGCCCCGGAAACCTCACTGAAGTGCCCCGCGCTCCACGTCGCCCGGCCCGGCGCGCCGCTCCGAGGATGGCAGGGCGTCATCCTGCCGGGACCGTGAGTTGCAATGCTCACGCCTGCGCCCATTGGGGGAGGCACAGATGTGGTTGGGTGTCCGGCGCCGCTGGTCGCGTCGATGCTGACGAAACCTCTTGGTGCGCCCGGGAGCACGCGGGCGCGACGAGGCCCATCGTGCGATCCGGCCGCAGCCTGAGGCGTAAGCAAGGAGCAGAAAGGCGACCTACCCCTGGCTGCGGCGTCCAACAGCTCGGCAACGCGCTCCAGCAACGCATCTCGGCCGCTCTCCAACAGCCGGCATCGCAGTAGCTCCCGCGCCACTGTGAGCGCAGCTGTGACGCCCCCGATTTGACCGTACACTAATCATGCACGCAAATGTGTACGACCAAGATCAGGGACTCACGGGAAGATATCACAACACAACTCTAAAACATAAATAAGTCATACAAGCATCATAATACAAGCCAGGGGCCTCGAGGGCTCGAATACAAGTGCTCAATCATAGACGAGTCAGCGGAAGCAACAATATCTGAGCACAGACATAAGTTAAACAAGTTTGCCTTAAGAAGGCTAGCACAAACTGGGATACAGATCGAAGGAGGCACAGGCCTCCTGCCTGGGATCCTCCTAACTACTCCTGGTCGTCGTCAGCGGGCTGCACGTAGTAGTAGGCACCTCCAGTGCCGTAGGTGTCGTCGTCGACGGTGGCGTCTGGCTCCTGGACTCCAGCATCTGGTTGCGACAACCAGGTAGAAAGGAAAGGGGGAAAAGAGGGAGAGAAGCAACCGTGAGTACTCATCCAAAGTACTCGCAAGCAAGGAGCTACACTACATATGCATGGGTATATGTGTAAAGGGCCATATCAGTGGACTGAACTGCAGAATGCCAGAATAAGAGGGGGATAGCTAGTCCTGTCGAAGACTACGCTTCTGGCCATCTCCATCTTGCAGCATGTAGAAGAGAGTAGATTGAAGTCCTCCAAGTAGCATCGCATAGCATAATCCTACCCGGCGATCCCCTCCTCGTCGCCCTGTTAGAGAGCGATCACCGGGTTGTATCTGGCACTTGGAAGGGTGTATTTTATTAAGTATCCGGTTCTAGTTGTCATAAGGTCAAGGTACAACTCCGGGTCGTCCTTTTACCGAGGGACACGGCTATTCGAATAGATAAACTTCCCTGCAGGGGTGCACCACATAACCCAACACGCTCGATCCCATTTGGCCGGACACACTTTTCTGGGTCATGCCCGGCCTCGGAAGATCAACACGTCGCAGCCCCACCTAGGCTCAACAGAGAGGTCAACACGCCGGTCTAAATCCTATGCGCGCAGGGGTCTGGGCCCATCGCCCATTGCACACCTGCACGTTGCGAGGGTGGCCGGAAGCAGACCTAGCCTAGTGGCGTTCCAGTCCAATCCGGCGCGCGCCGCTCCGTCGCTGACGTCAAGAAGAGCTTCGACTGATACCACGACGTCGAGTGCCCATAACTGTTCCCGCGTAGCTGGTTAGTGCTTATAGACCAAATGGCCAGACTCAGATCAAATACCAAGAACTCGTTAAGCGTGTTATGTTGAAGTAACCGCGGACGCCATCCAGGGCCAGGCCCACCTCTCACCTAGGCGGTCTCAACCTGCCCTGTCGCTCCGCCACCAAGATCCACTTGCGGGTACTCCTACGAGCCGACCCGACTTTAGTCACCACAGGTATCATGTATAGAGTATATAAGTATATACCCGTGATCACCGCCCAAGTGATCACGGCCCGATAGTATAGCACAGCAGACGGACAAGGATGTAGGGCCACTGATGGAAAACTAGCATCCTATACTAAGCATGTAGGAGAGCAGGTAAAGGTAACAACAGTAGAAGCAAGGACAGGCTATGCATCAGGATAGGATTAACGGAAAGCAGTATAGAGAAGAATAGGCGATATCTGGTGATCAGGGGGGGCTTGCCTGGTTGCTCTGGCAAGTAGGAGGGGTCGTCAACTCCGTAGTCGAACTGGACAGCAGCAGCGTCGGTCTCGTAGTCTACCGGAGAGAAGAGGGGGAAGAAACAGTAAATACAATGCAATCATAAGCATGACGATGCGTGACATGACAATGAGCGGTGCTAGGTGTGCCCTAACATGGCAGTAGGTGGTACCGGTGAAGGGGGGGACATCCGGGAAAGTATTCCCGATGTTTCGCATTTTCGGACAGATGGACCGGAGGGGGAAGTTCCATGTTCGCTATGCTAGGAACGTGTGGCTGACAAACGGACTACGTATTCGGATTCGTCTCGTCGTTCTGAGCAACTTTCATGTACAAAGTTTTTCCATCCGAGCTACGGTTTATTTTATATTAAATTTTAAACATTTAAATCATTTTTAGAATTTAATAAATTAATTTAATTTGAAATTTAATTAATGCATCAGCATGACGTCAACATGACGTCAGCATGACGTCAGCAGTCAACGTTGACCGTTTACCTGGTCAACCTGACAGGTGGGTCCCACCTGTCAGGGGCTGTTAGCTAATTAACAGTAGTTAATTAGGTTAATTAGTTATTAAGTTAATTAATCTTAATTAGTTAATATTAACAGGATTAATTAAGTTAATTAATTATCTTTATTATTTATTTATTTATTTTTATTAATTAATTTTTTTAAAACAATCATTTTTTTAACGTTCTCTGGGCGGGGCCCATGTGTCATAGGCCCCAGGGGCCTAAGCGGACGCACGGGCTTGCGGCCGTGCGGGCTAACGGGCGCAGGGGCGCCTGGCGCGAGGCGAACCCGGAGGCTGTTCGGGCGAGGCCATGGACGAGGCCGCCGGCGCCCACGACGCCGGCCAGGAGGGGCGGCGGAGGGCCGCGGGCGGCGCGGGGGTGGAGGTAGTGGCGGGGCTGGCCGGAGCGGGCGCGCACACGGCGACGAACGACGGCGGCAGAGAGCATGCGGGGGGGAGGCGTGGCCCCAGGCGGTGCGGTGAGCGGCTGGGCCGGGCGCGGTCGGCGCGGAGCAGAGCAGCGGAGCGGGGCCGCGCAGCGTGGGGCGCCGTCGAGCGCGGCGGCCAGCCGCAGCGGCGACAGAGGCGGGGCGAGGGGCGTAGCCCCGAGCGGCGTGCGCGGGTGCGGGACGGCGAGCTGCGGGCGCGGTCGCGCGGCCACGGGAGGAGGAGATGGCGGGGCACGAGGCGCGCCGAGGCACGGGGCCATGGGGCGCCGGCCGGAGCGGGACGCGGGGTGCGGTGAGCGCGGTCGCGGGCGCGACCAGGGGCGAGCCCGGGCGCGGCCAACGGGCGCGAGGGCCACGGTGAGCGTGGGGGCGAGGGAGAGGGTAGGAGAGGGGGAAGGGCTCGCGCGAAGACGAGCGCGGCGGCGGGGCTCACATTGCCCGTAGGGGAGTGGCAGCGGGGCGCGAGGTGGAGGTCAGGGACGTCGCGCGTAGAGGGAAGCAGGCCGGCGATGGGGTCCGGCGAGGTCCAAGCGACTCTGGGCGGCGGACGAGGACGAGGCGTCGGCGGTGGTCGCGGGGCGCGGTGGTCTCCTCCTCTCGATCCCGATCCAATCGGGGGAGAGGGGGGAGGAGATATTTTCGTGGGGGGGAATGGGGGTGTCGGTGGAGTGGGGGGAGTGGGGGAGGTTATGGGGTGTGGGGTGGGCTGGCCTGGTGGCCCGGTTGGGCTGCTGGTTGGGCCGTAGCCCGGTGGGGTTTTCTCTTCTTTCTTTTTTTTTGTTTTCTCTTTTGTATTTTCTTTTCTTTTTATTTATTATCTTTTCTGTTTTAAATCATTTTAAATTATCTAGGCATTTTATAAAAATGTGTTTGTTACACCATATTTACTTATGCAAAATATGGCACCTCCCGAACATTTTTGTTTTAGATTTTGAAAAACTTTTATTGTTGACATTAATTTGAATTTGAATTTTGAAAGGGTTTGACCTAATGGTAGATTAGCAACAGTAACCATGGTGACGTGGCACCATTAGCGTGGGATTACTGTAGCTTAGTTACCCGGGCGTTACAAAACTCCTCCACTACAAGAAATCTCGTCCCGAGATTTAGGAGGTAGATGGAAACAGTGTGGGGTATTCATCACGCAGGTGATCCTCGCGTTCCCAAGTGGCCTCATCTTCAGAATGGTGCGACCACTGGACTTTGAGAAACTTGATCGCCTTCTGACGTGTGCGGCGTTCAGCTTGGTCGAGAATGCGGACCGGATGCTCCTTATAGGAGAGGTCCTGCTGCAATTCGAGCACTTCATGATCCACTGCTCGGATTGGGTCCTTGAAGCAACGGCGGAGCTGTGACACATGGAACACATCGTGAACCTGAGAAAGGTTCGGCGGAAGCTCCAGTTGGTATGCCACTTTTCCACGCCTTTCGAGAATAGTGAATGGGCCAATATATCGAGGAGCTAGTTTGCCCTTGATTCCGAAGCGGTGAGCACCCTTCATTGGTGTGACTCGAAGATAAGCCTTTTCGCCAGGTTGATAGACCATGTCTTTATGATGACGGTCATACTGACTCTTCTGACGTGACTGAGCAGTCTTGAGATTCTCACGAATAATGCGGACTTGTTCTTCGGCATGTTGGATAATATCCGGACCGAAGAGTGGACGTTCCCCTAGTTTCTGACCAGTTCAGAGGGGTTCGGCACTTTCGTCCATATAACACTTCGAAGGGGGCCATCTTCAGACTAGCTTGATAGCTATTATTATAAGAGAACTCAGCATACGGGAGAGATTCCTCCCATTTCTTGCCGAAGGAAATAACACAAGCTCGAAGCATGTCTTCGAGAACTTGGTTGACGCGTTCAACTTGCCCTTGCGACTGAGGATGAAACGCAGTACTGAATGACAGATGAGTTCCCATAGCTTCTTGGAAACTTGCCCAGAATCTTGAAGTGAATAAGCTACCACGGTCTGAGCTGATAACCAATGGAATACCGTGGAGTGAAACAATCCTGGACATATAGAGCGTTGCCAACTGACTAGCAGTGATCGTTTCTTTGACCGCCAGGAAATGTGCAACTTTGGAAAGCCGGTCAATGACGACAAGAATAGCATCATTACCTTTCTGTGATTTGGGAAATCCAGTGACGAAGTCCATCTCAACATGGTCCCATTTCCATTCAGGAATAGAGATAGGTTGCAGAGTTCCAGCAGGCCTTTGATGTTCTGCTTTGATACGACGGCAAACGTCACACTCAGCAACATAACGAGCAATGTCTTGCTTCATATTAGACCACCAGAATCTCTGACGGATGTCTTGGTACATCTTTGTACTACCAGGATGGATACATAGGGGCGTATCATGAGCTTCTTTCATAACTTCCTGTGTCATATCCAGGTTTTTCTCTGCACATGGCACCACTAGGCGGCCCTTGAAGTATAAAGTGCCATCTTCAGCAATAGTGAAGAATGAGGGCTTTCCTTCTGCAAGGTAGCGCTTAATCTTGTGGGCTTCAGAGTCATATCCCTGTATTCTCTTGATGGAGTCCAAGAGATCTGGTTCGACAACCAGGGTATTGAGGGAACCCTGGGAAACAACACGGAGGTTCATCTTGCGAAACTCCTTAGGAGGGGGAGCGAGTGCACCCGGAGGAACAATATGGAGGTTCAGCTTCCTGAATTCTTCAACAAGCGAGGGCTGAACTTTGTGAACCTGGAGGTGGTTGCAGTAAGACTTGCGGCTCAAGGCATCAGCCATTACATTAGCCTTGCCTGGCGTATAGGAAATACCCAAGTCAAAGTCTGCAACAAGCTCCATCCATCTCTGCTGACGGAGGTTCAGGTCTGGCTGAGTAAACAGATACTTCAGACTTTGGTGGTCAGTGAAGATCTCGCAACGATTACCGAGAAGGTAATGTCGCCACTGCTTCAGCGCATGAATGACAGCAGCAAGTTCGAGGTCGTGAACTGGGTAGTTCTCTTCGTGAGGGCGCAATTGCCGAGAGGCATAAGCAATCACTTTGCGGTCTTGCATTAGGACACAGCCTAATCCTTGACGGGAAGCGTCGCAGTAAATGACGAAGTCCTTCTTAGTATCAGGTGGAGCTAGAACTGGGGCAGAAGTCAACTTGTCTTTGAGTGCCTGGAAACTTTCCTGACATTTGTCTGTCCATTGGAACTTGACGCCCTTATGCAACAGGTTAGTCAGAGGCCTGGCGATCTTGGAGAAGTTCTCGACGAATCGACGGCAATAGCTGGCGAGACCGAGAAAACTTCTGACTTGCTTAACGTTCTTGGGAGGAGTCCAATCAAGGATAGCCTGGACTCGTTCAGGGTTGACGGCAATACCATCCTTAGAGATGACATGCCCAAGATAGGTTACTTCGGGTAGCCAGAATTCACATTTGGAGAACTTGGCATATAGTTGATGCTCTCGTAGCTTTTCCAGCACAAGCCGAAGATGTTCAGCATGTTCCTCTTCGTTCTTGGAAAATACCAGGATATCATCCAGATAAACCACGACGAACTTGTCGAGGTAATCCATGAATATATAGTTCATCAGACGAGAGAAGGTGGCTGGAGCATTGGTTAAACCGAAAGACATGACGGTGTACTCGTATGAACCATACCGAGTCACGAAGGCGGTCTTTGGGATATCCTCTTCGCGAACACGGATCTGGTGGTAACCCAACCTCAAGTCGAGCTTAGAGAACACTGACGAACCCGCCAGTTGATCATACAGATCATTGATCCGAGGAAGAGGGTATTTATTCTGAATGGTAGCTTGGTTTATAGGACGGTAGTCTTGAACTAATCGGTTTGTCCCATCCTTCTTCTTGACAAAGAGAGAAGGTGCTCCCCAAGGAGAGCAACTTGGGCGAATGAATCCTTTGCGAAGAGATTTGTCGATTTCCTCCTTAAGCTCAAGGAGTTCATGCGGCGGCATCTTGTAGGGTCGCTTGGCTATAGGAGTGGTGCCTGGTTTCAAGTCGATGATGAATTCGACAGCTCTAGCAGGGGGAATCCCTGGAAGTTCTTCAGGGAAGACGTCGAGGAATTCACGCACGACGGGAATGTTTTCAATGCCCTCGAGTGGTGCAGCGTTCAATGCATTCAATGCATAGAGCCTCGCCTCGGCATTTTGCACCAGATGGGCTTGGTAAGTAACTATTTCATCTGAAGGGTGTAGCAGATGGACGGTCTTAGTGGTGCAAACGATTGAAGCAGTATGCGCTTTTAACCAATTCATTCCCAGAATGAGATCAATGCTACAGGACTTCAGTACGATGGGAGAGACAAGAAATTCCAGTCCTTCGATTTCAACGGGGACGTCGTTGCAAATCATGGAGGTTCGACATTGGCCCGCAGGGGTGTGTACTAATAGTGAAGCATTCATGTCTTCGCTTCTAATGCCATGCATGAATGCAAAATCTTCTGACATGAATGAATGCGATGCACCTGTATCAAATAAAACGGATGCTGGTACTGAATTTACGAGGAGTGTACCCATCACAGTAGCAGGCTGGTCTTGAGCTTCGTTGAGATCAACGTGGTTGGCATGAACACGACCATAAGACTTGGCCTTGTTGCTGCGGGGCTGGTTGCTTCCATGGCCAGTTGCTGGAAGGGCCAGTTGATTCTGGTTCTGGTTGCATTCTCTAGCACGGTGTCCTGGTTGACCACACCTGAAGCACAAACCATTATTGGGAGTGGGAACAGGAGCTTGGGGTGGTGGAGCTGGAAGTCTTGACTGCCTAGATGGTGGTGGGGGCAGACGAGGTGCAGCATAGGTCTGCCTTGGGGCAGATGCATTTGGACGGTACATGTTGTTCGGGATCCATATCTTACGCTTCTGTGAGGGCGGGCCCGAAGATGAGCCCGTGTCACGGTTGCGCCTGTGAGAGCTCTGGTATTCCTGCAGACCAGTTTCGACATTGATGGCCTTGTTCACCAAGGTGGCGAAATCAGCAAAGTCATGCACTAGAAGTGCGAGCTTGATGTCAGCTTGAAGGCCATCACGGAACTTCTCCTGTCTGCGTGCATCAGTTGCAATGTCCTCTTCAGCATAGCGAGACAAGTCCAGAAACTCCCGCTGATAAGCTTCAACAGTTTTGTTGCCTTGGGTGAGGTTGCGGAACTCACGCTTCTTCCGGTCCATGACTCCCTGAGGAATGAAGCGGGCACGGAAAGCTGCTTGGAAGTCTGGCCAGGTGATGATTGTTCCAGCTGGCAGAGTACGCCTGTGGCTGTCCCACCATTGAGCTGCGGGTCCCTTCAGGAAGAAGGAAGCAAAGGTGACATAGCTGGCAGGGGCTACATCGGCAGACTCCATCTCATAGGTGATGTCACGGAGCCAGTCATCAGCATCCAGAGGCTGAGTTGAGCTGCGGTACACAGTTGGATTGAGGCGCATGAAATCCTGCAGAGTTACTGGGGTTGGTTGCTGGTCCATATTGGGGCGAGGAAACTGAGCCATCATATTTTCCATGAATTGGCGGTTCAGTTCGAACTGTTGGATCATACCAGCCATGTACTCAGGTGGTGGTGGGGCATTGCCACCACTACCACGACCACCTGGTCTAACCATCCTGCTAATATATAACAGGGGTAGTTCAGCATTGAGAAATTTGCAAAGACAAGAATCATTCATGATGAAACATGCATAATGAAAGGAGCACGATAGCTACTACATAGTAGTCGGCATAACTTACAAAAGGGGTCATGCATAGAGTTCAGTACACAGAGTTCAGTACATAGACTAAAACAACATAGGCGGCACACAGGCTCGCGGCGAATGCATCTAACACTAACAAGCAAGCCTACATCAGTCCCAAGAGGTACTGTGGAGGTAGGTGTAGCCTGAAAGCTGGTAGTGTCGCATCGGGAACTCCACGTCAGCAACCTGGGGTCCGCGAATACTCTGGTGCAGAACCTGACGCTCAGGTGGCAGAAGAGGTCCAAGTGCGGGAGAGTGGCCTCCCACATCTGGCCAGCCGACACCCTGGGGCATCACAGTCCTGGCTGGGTAGATCGCAGAACGGGGCAGCTCCCTAGATCGGACAAAGGGGTGCAACAGCGTCAGAGCACGGTAAAGGTGCTGACGGGTGGTGTACAACTCGTGGCGAAGAGCTCGGTTAGCTCGATCCAGCCCATCAGCATGCAGAACCAGGTTCTGATGGTAGAAGGGCTCTCGGGTGACAGTGGAGTAGGCAGCAGTATAGTATCCCTCCGCACCAACATCAGATGCGATAGCAATGTGCCTGAAAGGGGAGGTGTCCAACTCCCGATACTCTCCACGAAGACGTGTCAGAGCAGCATAAGCAGCATCGTGGACAGCCATATCGATGGTCACTCCAACACCATGAGCGGTGTGCAGCACAGTAGTGGAGTCATACTCCCGCGAGTAGAGGTGGACGATGGCACGGTACTGCTCCTGGTTAAAGTCCTGGTACTCCTCGTAGACGGTGTACTCAGGGTGCCAGCGATAACCCAGATAGGTCATCATCTCAGCTAGCACAGCAGGTGATCCCGAGGCACCAATGGCCGTCGTGTGGCGCACGACCTGCCTCGTGGGTTCCATCTGAAAGCAAAGACGTTTCAAAGGAGTCAAATGACAGTGTGTGAATTGTTCAAAATACTATTCTAAGAAACAACTATGGCTTATCCAACTTTGGGGTGAATGCGGTCACGGGATCCTAGTGTTAGAGTTAGTAAATTCGTTTAACCCGAGTAGAAGAGAGTTCAGAGTCCCAGAGTAAAGGTCGAGGAGTAAAAGATCCTAGTACCACCCAATGGCGACGTGGGCCCGTAAGACACACAGCCATGTTAGTAAAAGTTTTGTAATGTCTAGACTCGACTTCGGCCAAGGAGTGTGGAAAGGGGGATTCCTACAGGCAGTCGGCTCTGATACCAACTTGTGACGCCCCCGATTTGACCGTACACTAATCATGCACGCAAATGTGTACGATCAAGATCAGGGACTCACGGGAAGATATCACAACACAACTCTAAAACATAAATAAGTCATACAAGCATCATAATACAAGCCAGGGGCCTCGAGGGCTCGAATACAAGTGCTCGATCATAGACGAGTCAGCGGAAGCAACAATATCTGAGTACAGACATAAGTTAAACAAGTTTGCCTTAAGAAGGCTAGCACAAACTGGGATACAGATCGAACGAGGCGCAGGCCTCCTGCCTGGGATCCTCCTAACTACTCCTGGTCGTCGTCAGCGGGCTGCACGTAGTAGTAGGCACCTCCAGTGCCGTAGGAGTCGTCGTCGACGGTGGCGTCTGGCTCCTGGACTCCAGCATCTGGTTGCGACAACCAGGTAGAAAGGAAAGGGGGAAAAGAGGGAGAGAAGCAACCGTGAGTACTCATCCAAAGTACTCGCAAGCAAGGAGCTACACTACATATGCATGGGTATATGTGTAAAGGGCCATATCAGTGGACTGAACTGCAGAATGCCAGAATAAGAGGGGGATAGCTAATCCTGTCGAAGACTACGCTTCTGGCCATCTCCATCTTGCAGCATGTAGAAGAGAGTAGATTGAAGTCCTCCAAGTAGCATCGCATAGCATAATCCTACCCGGCGATCCCCTCCTCGTCGCCCTGTTAGAGAGCGATCACCGGGTTGTATCTGGCACTTGGAAGGGTGTATTTTATTAAGTATCCGGTTCTAGTTGTCATAAGGTCAAGGTACAACTCCGGGTCGTCCTTTTACCGAGGGACACGGCTATTCGAATAGATAAACTTCCCTGCAGGGGTGCACCACATAACCCAACACGCTCGATCACATTTGGCCGGACACACTTTTCTGGGTCATGCCCGGCCTCGGAAGATCAACACGTCGCAGCCCCACCTAGGCTCAACAGAGAGGTCAACACGCCGGTCTAAATCCTATGCGCGCAGGGGTCTGGGCCCATCGCCCATTGCACACCTGCACGTTGCGAGGGCGGCCGGAAGCAGACCTAGCCTAGTGGCGTTCCAGTCCAATCCGGCGCGCGCCGCTCCGTCGCTGACGTCAAGAAGAGCTTCGGCTGATACCACGACGTCGAGTGCCCATAACTGTTCCCGCGTAGCTGGTTAGTGCGTATAGACCAAATGGCCAGACTCAGATCAAATACCAAGAACTCGTTAAGCGTGTTATGTTGAAGTAACCGCGGACGCCGTCCAGGGCCAGGCCCACCTCTCACCTAGGCGGTCTCAACCTGCCCTGTCGCTCCGCCACAAAGATCCACTTGCGGGTACTCCTACGAGCCGACCCGACTTTAGTCACCACAGGTATCATGTATAGAGTATATAAGTATATACCCGTGATCACCGCCCAAGTGATCACGGCCCGATAGTATAGCACAGCAGACGGACAAGAATGTAGGGCCACTGATGGAAAACTAGCATCCTATACTAAGCATGTAGGATTGCAGGTAAAGGTAACAACAGTAGAAGCAAGGACAGGCTATGCATCAGGATAGGATTAACGGAAAGCAGTAACATGCTACACTACTCTAATGCAAGCAGTATAGAGAAGAATAGGCGATATCTGGTGATCAAGGGGGGGGCTTGCCTGGTTGCTCTGGCAAGTAGGAGGGGTCGTCAACTCCGTAGTCGAACTGGGCAGCAGCAGCGTCGGTCTCGTAGTCTACCGGAGAGAAGAGGGGGAAGAAACAGTAAATACAATGCAAACATAAGCATGACGATGCGTGACATGACAATGAGCGGTGCTAGGTGTGCCCTAACGCGGCAGTAGGTGGTACCGGCGAAGGGGGGAACATCCGGGAAAGTATTCCCGATGTTTCGCGTTTTCGGACAGACGGACCGGAGGGGGAAAGTTCCATGTTCGCTATGCTAGGAACGTGTGGCTGACAAACGGACTACGTATTCGGATTCGTCTCGTCGTTCTGAGCAACTTTCATGTATAAAGTTTTTCCATCCGAGCTACGGTTTATTTTATATTAAATTTTAAAGATTTAAATCATTTTTAGAATTTAATAAATTAATTTAATTTGATATTTAATTAATGCATCAGCATGACGTCAGCAGTCAACGTTGACCGTTGACCTGGTCAACTTGACAGGTGGGTCCCACCTGTCAAGGGCTGTTAGCTAATTGACAGTAGTTAATTTGGTTAATTAGTATGAAGTTAATTAATCTTAATTAGTTAATATTAACAGGATTAATTAAGTTAATTAATTATCTTTATTATTTATTCATTTATTTACTAATTTTTATTAATTAATTTTTAAAAAAATCATTTTTTAACGTTCTCTGGGCGGGGCCCATGTGTCATAGGCCCCAGGGGCCTAAGCGGGCGCACGGGCTTGCGGGCATGCGGGCAAACGGCCGCAGGGGCGCCTGGCGCGAAGCGAACCCGGAGGCTGTTCGGGCGAGGCCATGGACGAGGCCGCCGGCGCCCACGACGCCGGCCAGGAGGGGCGGCGGAGGGCCTCGGGCGGCGCGGGGTAGGAGGTAGTGGCGGGGCTGGCCGAAGCGGGCGCGCACACGGCGACGAACGACGGCGGCAGAGAGCATGCGGGGGGAGGCGTGGCCCCAGGCGGTGCGATGAGCGGCTGGGCCAGGCGCGGTCGGCGCGGAGCAGAGCAGCGGAGCGGGGCCGCGCAGCGTGGGGCGCCGTCGAGCGCGGCGGCCAGCCGCAGCGGGGACAGAGGCGGGGCGAGGGGCGTGGCCCCGAGCGGCGTGCGCGGGTGCGGGACAGCGAGCTGCGGGCGCGGTGGCGCGGCCACGGGAGGAGGAGATGGCGGGGACGAGGCGCGCCGAGGCACGGGGCCATGGGGCGCCGGCCGGAGCGGTACGCGGGGTGCGGTGAGCGCGGTCGCGGGCGCGACCAGGGGCGAGCCCGGGCGCGGCCAACGGGCGCGAGGGCCACGGTGAGCGCGGGGGCAATGGAGAGGGTAGGAGAGGGGGAAGGGCTCGCGCGAAGACGAGCGCGGTGGCGGGGCTCACATTGCCGGTAGGGGAGTGGCAGCGGGGCGCGAGGTGGAGGTCGGGGACGTCGCGCGTAGAGGGAAACAGGCCGGCGAGGGGGTCCGGAGAGGTCCAGGCGACTCCGGGCGGCGGACGAGGACGAGGCGTCGGCGGTGGTCGCGGGGCGCGGTGGTCTCCTCCTCTCGATCCCGATCCAATCAGGGGAGAGGGGGGAGGAGATATTTTCGTGGGGGGGAATGGGGGTGTCGGTGGAGTGGGGGGAATGGGGGAGGTTATGGGGTGCGGGGTGGGCTGGCCTGGTGGCCCGGTTGGGCTGTTGGCTGGGCTGTAGCCCAGTGGGGTTTTCTCTTCTTTCTTTTTTCTTTTTGTTTTCTCTTTTGTATTTTCTTTTCTTTTTATTTATTATCTTTTCTGTTTAAAATCATTTTAAATTATCTAGGCATTTTATAAAAATGTGTTTGTTACATCATATGTACTTATGCAAAATATGGCACCTCCCGAACATTTTTGTTTTAGATTTTGAAAAACTTTTATTGTTGACATTAATTTGAATTTTGAAAGGGTTTGACCTAACGGTAGATTAGCAACAGTAACCATGGTGACGTGGCACCATTAGCGTGGGATTACTGTAGCTTAGTTACCCGGGCGTTACAGCAGCCCTCATGTTCGCTTGTTCCCGTCGGGTGTGCGGCGCCGTCGCCGCAGCGTAGCTTGAGGCCTTTGCGGCGGCCCGCGCGTGCCGCGGAGTAAGGGTGGACGGTGTCGGACCGCGCCGCCCACGCCCCGTAGCGTTTGGCGGTGCGCGTGCCGCCTAGAGTGCGGGGTTGAGGTCTTCTTGGGCGGACGATGCCGCCCGGGCTGGCCAAGCTGCCCAGTGGTCGGTGTTGGCCCTCAGGTCGCCGGACATCGGCGCTGCAGAGTGCTGGCGGGTCTGCTGATGGAAGAGAGGCTTCGGCGCACCCCTACCTGGCGCGCCAAATGTCGGATTTCAGGTTCTGGCAAAATCCTCGAGGTTCGAACACTGGGGTGCACAC
The DNA here is from genome assembly GCF_018294505.1 of Triticum aestivum. Taxonomy (NCBI): domain Eukaryota; kingdom Viridiplantae; phylum Streptophyta; class Magnoliopsida; order Poales; family Poaceae; genus Triticum; species Triticum aestivum. The sequence continues at coordinate 329,197,842 of NC_057814.1, read as the reverse complement.
GAAGATCTCTCCTCCCCCTAGCACTCTCTCTCACTGTGATCTCAAGGCTCAGCACGACGAACTCGCGGAACAAAGGGACACAAGATTTATACTGGTTCGGGCCACCGATGTGGTGTAATACCCTACTCCAGTGTGGTGTGGTGGATTGCCTCTTGGGCTGAGGATGAACAGTTACAAGGGAAGAACAACCTCCTGAGGAGAGGTCCTCTTGTGCTTGGTGAGTTTGTGTGGATGAGGATGATCTGAATGGTCCTCGGATCCGTTGCCTCTCTCCCCCTCCTACTGTGGTGGCTAGCCCTATTTATAGAGGCCATGGTCCTCTTCCCAAATGCTGGCGGGAAGGGATGCCACAACGGCCAAATTTGAAGGGAGACAACTAGTACGAGTTATCCTGACTAAAGGTGGTCTTCGCCTGCCAAAGGCTCTGGTGGTGACGCAGTCTTGGGATCCACGGTGACCTCCATCCTGCCGTCCTGCTGGTCTTGGTCTCGTTGCACTGATATGGAAACCTTTGCCTGATGCCTCGGGACTCCTCGCCTGCACTTGCCTCTTTAGCACCAAAGAGGAAACGAGGACACTGCGCGCGCTGGCGCCCGCCTGGCCCCGGTCGTCATGGCTTGCGTCACAGGAACCTCGCGAGGTGCCCCTTGCCTTGATATCTCCGCCCCTCGCGAGCCAGCCTGGTGAGGCCGCCCCCGAGGAGGTCTTGTGTCGTCCGCCTCACGGGGCTTGGCCCCTCGCGAGGGTCTTGAGTGTTTGCTGGTGAAGATGGGCCATACAGGGCTACTAGTGGAGCCATGCCGTGGGCCGCAGGCATGCAAGTCTGGGGACCTCCGTTCCCAAGACGCCGACAAATACATACGGATCTGAATATGGCAGACCCGTTGACTAAACCTCTCTCATAAGCAAAACATGATGACACCTTAGTACTCTTTGGGTGTTAATCACATGGCGATGTGAACTAGATTATTGACTCAAGTAAACTCTTTGGGTGTTAGTCACATGGCGATGTGAACTATGGGTGTTAATCACATGGTGATGTGAACTAGATTATCGACACTAGTGCAAGTGGCAGACTGATGGAAATATGCCCTAGAGGCAATAATAAAGTTGTTATTATTATATTTCCTTATTCATGATCAAGGTTTATTATATATGCTAGAATTGTATTGATTGGAAACTTAAATACATGTGTGGATCCTTAAACAAATACCATGTCCCTAGTAAGCCCCTACTAGACTAGCTCGTTGATCAAAGATGGTTAAGGTTTCCTAACCATAGACATGTGTTGTCACTTGATAACGGGATCACAACATTAGGGAGAATGATGTGATGAACAAGACCCATCCATTAGCTTAGCATATGATCGTTCAATTTATTGCAATTGCTTTCTTAATGTCAAATACATATTCCTTTGACTATGAGATCATGCAAGTCTCGGATACCAGAGGAATACCTTGTGTGCTATCAAACATCACAATGTAACTAGGTGATCATAAAGATGCTCTACAGGTATCTCCGAACGTGTATGTTGAGTTGGCATGGATCGAGATTAGGATTTGTCACTCCGTGTATCGGAGAGGTATCTCTGGGCCCTCTCGGTAATACACATCACAAGAAGCTTGCAAGCAAAGTGACTAAGGGGTTAGTTACGAGATGATGTATTACAGAGCGAGTAAAGAGACTTGCCGGTAACGAAATTGAACTAGGTATGAAGATACCGACGATCGAATCTCTAGCAAGCAACATACGGACAGACAAAGGGAATTATGTATGTTGTCATAAAGGTTCGACCGATAAAGATCTTCATAGAATATGTAGGAACCAATATGGGAATCCAAGTTCCGCTATTGGTTATTGGCCGGAGAGGCGTCTCGATCATGTCTACATCATTCTCGAACCCGTAGGGTCCGCACGCTTAACGTTCATTGACGATGTAGTATTATATGAGTTATATGAATTGGTGACCGAATGTTGTTCAGAGTCCCGGATGAGATCACGGACATGAAGAGGAGCTTCGGAATGGTCCGGAGGTAAAATTTGATATATCGGACGATGCTATTTGGTCACCGGAAAGGTTTCGAGATGTACCGGGTATTCATCGGGTCGCCGGAAGGGGTTCCGGGAGACCTACAGGAATTATATGGTCCTAATGGGCCAAGGGGAGGCACACACCAGCCCACAAGGGGCTAGCGCGCCCTCTCCCTGGCCGCCGGCCCTAGGGAAGGAAAGGGGGAGGGCTAGCCCCTCCTGCCTTCCCCTTCTCATGGGAGAAAGGAAAAGGGGGGCGCCACCCCCTCCTGCCTTTCCCCGCGCGCCTAAGAACGCAAGGGGGGCGCCTAGGGCAAGGCCCAAGGTGGTCGCCGGCCCCTTAGTGGAGCCCTAGGCTGCCTCCCCTCCTCCCCCACCTATATATATGAGAGGGAGGGGGCGCCACACAACCCACGACAATCTCTTAGCCGTGTGCGGCGCCCCTCTCCACAGTTTCGTCCTCCGTCTAGTTTCCCGCAGTGCACGGCAAAGCCCTGCAGGAACAAGTTCACCACCACCGTCACCACGCCGTCGTGCTGCCGAAACTCAACTACTACTTCGCCCGTCTTGCTGGATCAAGAAGGCGAGGACGTCATCGAGCTGAACGTGTGCTGAACGCGGAGGTGTCGTACATTCGGTACTTGATCGGTTCGATCGCGAAGGGACTACATCAACCGCGTTGATAAACGCTTTCGCTTTACGTTCTACGACGGTACGTAGACATACTATCCCCTCTCGTAGCTATGCATCTCCATGGATAGATCTTGCGAGTGCGTAGAAATTTTTTGTTTTCCATGCAACGTTCCCGAACCCTTAGGTACTCCATCCTTAAAAGAATAGTTTGCAAGCATGGTGGAGATTTCAGCTTCAGGTATTTTTGTTTTATTAGTAACAATATCTTTCATGTATTTGGAAAAAGGGCCATCTTTAAAATATTAGTCAAACGAGTACGGAAAAAGACTAGTAAGTTGTTATTCTGTGGTGAACTCTATGCGTGTTGTCCAATCTAAGAGCCCACGCAACATGATCTCAAGAACTAAACAGGTAGCACATATTGTTTAGGAAATCTGCGACCACTGACGTGATAGGTGGAGACATCTATGAGGACCAAAAATAATATGAGATAACGGTGATCCATTGAACTTAATGCATGGTTCCGGTTTAACGATCTTAATTGTGGAGACGACCACGATGTGGCAACGGCGAAGCAGGACCATATTATGGAATATAATCCCGCGAGGAGGAGTTCCATAACCCTAGGTGATCCACCTACTGAACAAGCAAATCAAATAATAAACTCATGATACAAGGTAACTGGTATTACAGTCGCACTGGCACACTTGATGTATACCATGATCCGAAGTCTCTCCGCGCCTAATCTATCCATTGCAGGAAAAACACTTTTACTTTCATTTCTATTTATGGTCTTTATCTTCAAGCTATTATTACTCCCGCTACAACCAACTCATCATATGCCCTATTCTGGTTTATCTAACTCTTGGAACACTAACAGCTTCTGCAGACTCACAAGCAGTTACTTCACATAAGAGTTGAGACAACTTGTGTGTGACAGAAATGTTATTCAAAAATATTCTCCTTCGCTCTTTATTGGTACAATTATTATTGGGATACTTACACCAAGGTGATCACTACCCTGTGTATCTTGCAGGCAATCACCTCCTCCTTGGCAACTTCCTTGGAGCAAGGAATACTTTCACCTCAACATCCATTCTAGTGTTAGGCTCAGTGGATGGATCTAAGAGGGTTTCTTTTTGGGTAGCACTTGACTCACCCGTTGGAACTTCTTCCTCCTCTGATGAAGGCTTGGAGGGATTTTCATTTGCGTTCCTCTGTGGAGACAAAATGACTTCTTTCTCAGACGCCTTCGCCTCTTCTACTTCGGGAGCCTTCTACTCCGATGGTGGTAATCATTATCAACTTCTTCTTTCTCAACATGCTTACCGGGAGAAACAACGATGTTTTCAGGAGCAGCCTCTTCTTTTTCTTGCCAAGCACTTGGCTCAGGAGGGATAATCACTTCATCTTCATCGGCAAAATGAAGTGTTTCTTTCCAGCTAAAAGGAGGGTGTATCTTTATTTGGAGCACTATGGCTCATTGGAACATTTCGGTTAACACAACCATCAGTCGACGATTAGTATTTTCCTTTGCCTTCTTTCGCTTTGCCTTCTGACGCTTTTCTGCAACAACCCTTCTCTTTTTTGCTTCAGCTTCAGCTTGGGCCGGAGAAGACAAATAGATCGGAAATCATACATAGCTACTTAATTATACAACAAAGAAACTTAAAGATTCAATAATATTCAGTGAACAATCTGATCATAAACTCAGAATTCATCAGATCCCAACAAACACACCATAGAATTACATCAGATTGATCCCAATCATTAAAGGAAGAAGGGGAACATGGCATTGAAGATCCCGAGAGAGAGAGAGAGAGAGAGAGAGAGAGAGAGAGAGAGAGAGAGAGAGAGAGCGCTACTACTATTGACTCGTAGGTCCCAAAGGAATTACTCACACATGGTCATGGAGGCAGCAAGGTTGATGAAGAGCCCTCGGCAATGTCTTCTCCCTCCGACATAACTCCGAAACAAGGCTCCGGATGGGATCTCTTCGTAACAGAGGCTTGCGGCGGCAATTAAATTCTTCTGGAGAAATGACGGATGGTTTCGATATTTATAGGAATTTATGAAGGTGGAATCAGGTCAAGGCGGTGCCCATGGGCCCCACATGGACAGGTGGTGCAGCCACCCCTAGTCGCGCCACGTGTCCATGTGGCTAGCTCCTGGCCCCTCTTGACGTCTCCAAGCTTCCAGTGTTTCTTGTTGCCAAAAAAATTGTGTTAAATCGCCAACATATTTTGACCTCCTAGATATTGGTTTCTCACGAAACAAAAAAATAAGCAGAAAACAGGAACCGGCACTCTATTAATAGGTTGGTCCATAAAAATAATATAAATTGCTATAAAAAGTATATAAAATGATAATATAATAACATTAAACAATCAAAAACTATAGATACATTTAAGACGTACCAACGACGCAGTTAAAAAAATGTGTTTTCAAACAAAACCCAAAAAATTGACGTCCACAATGAAACACTAATAAGTTATAAGATTAATTGGTAAATTAGGAATTTCTTTTAGCGCTCGAGATAGCATCCGCCTTCAGTCAAACCGACTTGTGCGGGAAAAATAATTAGCCGAGTCAACGGGCGATAGGTAATAATAGTATTCCTCCATAAGATTTACATTATGCCACTGATTAGCAAAATGTGAAGAATCATACAAACAAGATAACAACAGTTTCTCTCAAAAGAAAGGAGAAAGGGATGAAAGCTTCAGTTACACATACTTAATAGGGTACATACATAATCGATTGTGGAAGGGATCCTTGGCGTCCGATATGAACCAAGACTGCAACAATTAGGATACCATGACTGCCTCCAAAAAACGGCTGCTAGTTCTATTACTGCTAGTGTTTTATATCGTTTCCAACCCCCTGGGTTAAGTATGGGCCTCCAAAAGCACGCCCAAGACACAGCTACCCATCCATCAATGATAAACAAGGGCCCGGTATACTTTTCAAAGTCTACGGATTAGGATGAGCAGCATCCAGCCTTCTTTACGGCAGAGACATCGTCTTTGGACCCTACGTTGATGGTCTGCCCTCGTGGTGGAGCGGCAGGGTCGTCCCCGATGTCAAGAGCTTTCTTGCTGACCACTCGGTAGATCTGGGTTAACACCTCAGTGAAAGCGTCCTCTACATTCATGGACTCCAGGGCAGAGGTTTCCATGAAAAAGGTGTATTCCCTCTCCGCAAATGCCTTTGCATCCTCCACAGAGACAGCCCGCAAGTGGCGGAGGTCGGCCTTGTTGCCGACTAGCATGATCACAATGTTAGCATCGGTATGGTCCTTGAGCTCCTTCAGCCACCTCTCCACATTCTCGAAGGTCACATGGCGTGTCACATCATACACAACAAGCGCACCGACGGCTCCTCTGTAATATGCGCTTGTAATTGCACGATATCTGCAAAGGGATTGCAACAGTTATGTGTTATGCAAATGAGATATTAGCAATGTTGCAACCAGATTACAAAGAACTTCACAATTTGTAGTTGGACTTTCATAAGGAAAAAAAAACTGTTCTTTATAAAAAACATTACTTTTATATGAGTGGATAGGATGATACAGTGACTTCAGCACATAATGCCTTAACAATAGCAATTACAATACAACAATTGAGATACAGCCAATGCTTCAAAGGGTGAAAAATCAATATAAATAATCACAACAATCCATATAAAAAGGTTAAAATCCATTATGTCCATTTTCTACTCGAGGATGAAATGCCAACTGCCCAAATTAGCACTTGATTGAGGGCCTGTTTGGTACTGCTCCACTTCAGCAAAATCAGTTTTACTCCACCAAATCTACTTTGGAGCAGTTTCATACAGAAGTTGTAGGACTATCAAAGAGAATGTTTGGCTTCCATCTAGCTCCAGCTTCAAGAATGAGAAATTTGATGGAAAGGATCTATTTGATTGGATGAGGGGGGAGAAATGAAGGGGTATCCACTTACTGGTGGCAGTGGTGGGTAATTTCCCCCCAACTCCAGCTTCTAGAGTTTTTTGGAGCACCCCTTGAAGAGCTTCATAAAAAACTGTGAGATGTTCCCCAGATTCTAGTTTTTTTGCAGAGCGGCATATCGTGGAGCTACCCCGTTTGGTTTGTGTTTTCTGAAGCGAAGCTGAATTTTAAGGAGCAAAGCAGTCCCAAACAGGCTCATATTATGGATGCAAAGTCAGAGTTCAGACAAGTCTAACAGAAACAAGAATCAGCTTGCAGATACATATAACATATGGCCATAAAGGCTTGGATATCAATATTGCTCCAAAGAGACAACTAAGGATTATAAGCTATTAAGTTGAGGCAGTAGAATGCATTGACATATATGTTTCAAGAGACAAGCTAACACCGTTACTCACTTCAGTTCAAGGCAAAAAATAATTAGTATTAGTGCCAAGGAATTTTCGTCGGGTCTTAACAGCATGCTAGAACTAGTACGTGCGATTTGTTGTCAAGAAGTCGTCAGGATACCCGTAGATCTAGAACACAGGTAAAGGGGGACAGATGATTTACACAGGTTCAGACCCACAAGGTGGGTAAAAACCTTACTTCATGTCTTGCTCTTTTCTTATATATGAAGAATATCGAGGATTAAAATATCACGGTGTACCCGGCGAGTTAGGGAAACTCGGCGAGCTGTTGGTGATTTTGGCAGGAAGAGCCTGATATCTTCTATATGGTGCCTAGGCACTAGGTGGAAAAGGAGTGGATCCCCTTCTACATTGCCTCTGTTGCCCTTATATAGCGGTATGGATGGCTTCATGTCGGTGCGTACGGCGTATAGGGGCACGAGTTGGACTGGTGTTGATTTAGAACACATATAGCCTTCCCTACGTCGTAGAGAGCTTTCCCTGATATTGTGTCCTTGGATGAAAAGTCTCTTCCGTGTGGGTGGCGCTTCTCTTTGGTATGATAACTTGTCTGTAGATTTAGTGGGCCCCGTTGATACGGTGTTAGGTAATTCCACTTATCATCGGCAAGCCCCCCATCAGTATTCGTAATGGAGCTGGATCCGTGAGTAAGGTTGACATAGATACTCGCAGTCTTCAGCGGATGCTGCTACTTCCTTTGTCGCAGATGTTGCCTCTTGCTCGTCAGGGATGCAGAGTTGATCTTGGTCCTTGTCCTGTGCTTGACTCTTCATGTTCTTCAACGGCTGAGAATTCCTAAGTGTCCACCTGTTGCAGGGACGTGCTTTGGCGTGCCGGACCAGTGATAACTACGGGTGTTGATGTAATGTTGGCCTCGGGCTGAGACGCAATTGATTTGATAATGCGCTTCCGCTTCCCTCGGGGCCCGATACGGCACAATACTGCCTTTGATTCATTGGTTTGAGTAAATTGCAAAAAACCACCATAATTGGGGACCTTAATTCAGAAAACCTCCATCATTCGTTTTTTTTCAAAAAACCACCAATATTGTGGTGACAGTTTTCAAAAAACACTGATCGATCGACTATACCTGTTTAAGTAAAAACCTGACATCCGGGCACCATTGTCAGGTGCCACGTGGCCCAGGTTGAGACGGCGACCGTCACGCAAATACTAACAGCGTTAACGTGTTCGGGTTGACCAGTCAAAATCCCGTCTTGTGCCGCAGCGCATCCACGCCCGCACGCTAGTCGCTAGTTGATGCGGAGCATCCTACGATCATCTTCATGGACCTATCATCGTCTCATCAAGAGCCAAGAGGACCTATGACACGAGCACGAGCTAGAGCTCTCGAGAACGAGGTGACTTCCTTCCTTAGTGATATCACATATGATCCACTCGAGACATGGCTACTACCTAAGTCCGATATGCTATGCATGATTAGGTGTCAAGAGGAACCTCCCAAAGATGCACGTGAAGACGGACAAGCCGCCAAGTTCACCGATGAAGAGAACCGCCGGAAGGAGAAGAAGACAAGCTCCAGGGCCCAGACATCCGGCCCCAGCCCCGGACATCCGGCCGCTGGAGACATCTACTACAGCCACATCCCAGCCGCCAACATCTACAGGCCCCGGACATCCGGCCAGAAGCCCGGAAATCCGGCGCCACGCACCAGAACCTACAGAAGCTTTCGCCGTCAGCCCGGACATCTGGCCCCCTAGCCCGGACATCCGGCCCTCCCGAAGCCCCGGACATCCGGCCCGACGCCCGGACATCCGGCTCCGCCTGTCTGTGCACAGTGAAGGGCCGAAGCCCATGTACCTCTTCACCCCCCTAGACTATATATACTCCATCCCCTTCCTCTTTCTAGGGTTAGCATTGGTTAGCTCATAGTTGAGATAGAGCTTTGCTCATCCATTACGGATCTCCTCCTCGAGAGAGACTGCGGCCCCTCTTCGGAGAAGATCACCTTGGATTCAAGACCCCCTCTTGGGTGGCCCCCATCAAGACCTCCTCACGGAGAAGAACCGGTTACCTTTGTATCGTCCTTTGTTGACTTTGGATCTTGTATCTCACCTTTGTGTTCATCGATCTAGCGCATGTGTGATCTATTCTTGTTGGTTGAGTGATTTCTCTCGTGTTCCCCTCGTGTTTCCCTCGTGTTTCCCCTCGTGTTCATCGCGTTCTTCGTAGGGATCCGCTCCTTTCGTGAAAGATCGGCCATCTAGGGTTCCACCCTACATCATCTTGGTATCATGAGCCACGTTGATCACGATTTCGGAGCCCCCTCTCTTTGTTTTCTAGCTTGATTTTGTTGTTTTTCGTCCTAATCCGAAAATTGCCCCACAAAAATAGCCCCAATTTTTTTGTGATTTGTTGGTGTGATGAAGTTTTGTTGGATTTGATCCGCGGATTTCGTGTGTTGCAGGTAGATCTAGCTTTTCCCCACCTTTTCCCCATTTCCATCCACAAAATCTTCCGAATTTTGCCCCGGATTTGACCTCTCCACGCGGTGTTCTTCGAGTTCGTCCACGGATCCCGAGCCCGGACATCCGGCCCGACAGCCCGGACATCCGGCCTTCAGCCCAGACATCCGGCCCCTGACAGCATCACTTCCATCCTCCACTCCGCTTTCCGCCTAACCCTCGCCAAATTTTGTCCCGGTGCCCACATACACTTCCGCATACCACCACCACTTCCGCATAGCACCACCATAGCCCTTTCCCGCTACCAACTCCGACAATTTTGACCCGTTTTGCTTTGAGAATTTGAGTTGTGGTTTCCGTGTCCTATTGTGTTTCGGCTATCTAGGTACGGTTCGGCATCAACATCACCACCGCTCATCTTCGCCAAGGACTACTACGAACGGCTACATCACAATTGTGGTATCAACCTCACCTTGGTATCACTTTGGTATCGTGATATCATCATACTCTCTTGCATTTGCATTGATAACCCCATAGCCTTACTTTTGCGTAGCTTACCCATCGAGACTAGCCTTTGAGTATTGCCGGCAACGTGACTTGTGCACATTAGTGATCATACTTCCCATAGCATACATACCATCATCGTGTTGCATATCTTGGTATCATCTCTTGTGTCACAAAGTTGTCTTCGCATACACAATTGCTATCTTGGTTCGTGAAGCATTGCATGAGAAAAGAGCTCAAACAACAAAGAGCCAAACAAGCTTTTAAGCAAAAGAAGAAAGATAAGCAAAGAGCTTATAAGCAAGAACCATAGCATCATACAACATTAAGATTGTCATACTCGATCATCTTGGATCAAAGCATAGAAACATCATACATATAGCATACTTGGGATAGAAGTCGTTGCATTTTTGCTTAGTAGGTTGTGCACAAGTTCGTATCCGCCTATTGTGCAATCGTGCTAGCGTCTCTCTAGTGTTGTGCAACAAGAGCATCTTGGTGGATTCCACATTTTGGCTCATCCTTGGTTGCCCAACCCCACTTATCTATTTGCGTGTGTGTTTCCGTGTACCATATCTTGCTATTGGTCTACTTGTTGCATTTACAAGTTGCGAATCTTTTCCAACATTATTGAGTCTCACTTACAATTGCATCAAATTTTGTGCCACCATCCTAACCAAGCTCCACCATAAGCTTTTACTTGTGTAGGTGTGAGAACCGACAAGAATTGGTACCAATTGTGCTATTTCCTTGCTACACATTGGAGTGATCTTTGATCCATTTTCAACATCGGTCAAGGTACATTTGGTATTGGTTCTTCTCTTTCTCCCACTCACATATCTTTGTTTGGAATGATGGATAGGCCAAGTACTTCTACCAACCCACTCTTCTTGGAGCAAGACGACGACATGTCATCCTACGTCACCAAGACTCAACTATTTGGTGCACATCGGGCTTTGCATCAAGAACAACTTGCTTTGGGCGACCGCATCGACAATCTCGCCACCGACCTACGACAATCCGAGCAACGTACAAGAGACTACTTCGACACATCCATGAGTTCCCTCAAAGAAGATATCCGAACCATGATGGTCCGCTCTTCTACAACTTCGTCCTCGTCAAGACGGAGCCGCTCAAGTCGACACTCCGACGACACTATCTCCGGTTCAAGTACACCGACATCGAACACTCTTCGTCGTGCCGCGCGTCAAGACCGTCAAGCTAACCGCAATCCTCTACACGACACCGACTCTCAAGAGCATCGACATCGTCAAAACCAAGCTGCTTTCGCACAAGCACAAGAACGGCAACGCCAACGACAACAAGAACAAGAGGAGCGAGCGCGACAACATCAAGATGCACAAGACGCCGAGGCGCAACGTCAAGAACAACAACTACGTGAAGCTCAAGCACTTGAGGCGCAACGTGCCCTTCAAGATTCAAGTCGTGCCGTAGCCAATCGAGGCCGACAAGCTCGACTACATCAAGAAGCACTTCGCGACGAAGCTCAAGAAAGGATTTACCAAGCACGTGTGCATCGACAAGCTCCTCGTCAAGATCGACAAGCTCCTCCTCAAGCGAGACAAGAACGTCAAGTCCATCGAGAGCAAGAAGACAATGGACCCCCTCCTCGCCAAGAGCAACATGAGGTCGACAACCCTCCTCGCCAAGAGCAACATGAGGAAGACAACCCTCCTCGCCAAGAGCAACATGAGATTGTCAATCCTCACCGACATGGGCGTCATCATCCCCGACCCCAACACAATGAAGAGCAACGATATGGCAAGCTAAAGTTCACCATGCCCAAGTTTACCGGAAGCAATGACCCCGAAGAGTACATATCATGGGCATTGAAGGTTGACAAAATCTTCCGCTTGCACAACTACGAAGAAGAGAAGAAGATCGCAATGGCATCCCTCGAATTCCAAGACTACGTCCTCATTTGGTGGGAACAAGTCATTGAGCGCCGAGCGGCAAGAGGTGAACCACCCATCACCACTTGGGCACAAATGAAGGATGTCATGAGAGCACGATTCGTGCCAAACTACTACAACCGCGACCTCTTCAAGAAACTCCAACAACTCAAGCAAGGAACCAAGAGCGTTGAAGAGTACTACAAGGAAATGGAGATTGCCATGATACGAGCCAATGTCAAAGAAGATGATGAGCAAACTATGGCACGTTTCTTGAATGGACTCAATCACCCTATCAAGAAGATTGCCGACTTCCAACCATACTCGAACCTCATCGAGCTAGTGCATCAAGCTACCAAAGCGGAACGGCAAGTACAAGACGACTTCAAGTATGCCAAGTTCTCATCCAAGTCCTACGGCTTCTCCAACAATCAAGCTTCGACGACTCTACCACCTTCTACCTTCAACCAAGCCATCTACAAGCAACGGCGACAAGTCAAGTTACAAGAAAGCTTCATCATCATCTACCCCAACCGATGAGACCATCAAGACGAGTTCCTTCAAATGCTTCACATGCGGAGGCCGAGGCCACAAGTCTTTCGAGTGCACAAACAACGCACCATGATCCTCAGACGACGACGGAACATATGACTCAATAAGTGAAGGAGAAATGGAAGCTCTTGAGCAAGTGGCCATGCACCGACAAGTGAACATGAAGAAGAAGATGATCACATCTTTTGTGACGAAGACTCAAGTCCCGCTCTTGTTGTCTCCAAGGTCTTGACTCTTCAACATCAACAAGACGAAGATCAAAGATGCCATATCTTCCACACAAAAGGCCGGCATCAATGGACGGTCCGTCAAGGTCATCATCGATGGACGGGAGTTGCCATAACTTGCAAGTGAAGAACTATGCTCCAAACTCTAATTGGTCAAGATGAAGCACCCGCACCCCTACAAGGTTCAATGGCTAAGCGACACCGGCACCATACAAGTCGAGCATAGAGTACAAGTCTCTTTCAAGATCGGCGCCTATGAAGACACTTTGGAGTGTGATGTCCTTCCGATGACCGTGTGCCACCTCCTTCTTGGACGGCCATGGCAATTTGACCGAGGTGTCATTCACAATGGGCGTACAAATCACTATAGCTTCAAGATGAAAGGGAAAGAGTTTGTGCTACGTCCTATGTCTCCAAGCCAAGTGCTCGCCGACAAGCAAAACACCCATCGTGGAGAGAATAGTGAGAGAGCGAACCACCAAAAAGAGAGTGAGCGCCACAAGCCCAAATTGAGTGCCTCCACGATGAGCGACAAGAAAAACTTAGTTCTCTTTGCCACCAAACGTGAGATGAGAGAAGTGTGTGAGAACCCATCCAGTGTCCTACACTATGTCCTATTGTGCAAGGACGAGGCACCAAAAGCTAACACCTCTCACAATCTTCCTCTAGTGTTATCTTCTTTATTGCAGGAATTCCAAGATGTTTTCCCCGATGAGCTACCTCCGGGTCTACCTCCACTACGAGGCATTGAGCACCGAATCGATCTCATCCCCGGAGCGCCGCTTCCAAACAAAGCTCCCTACCGCGTCAACCCCGAAGAAACCAAAGAAATACAAAGGCAAGTAAAGCATCTCATAGATCATGGACATGTGCGTGAAAGTTTGAGTCCTTGTGCCGTACCGGTCATTCTTGTGCCAAAACGAGACGGTAGCTTTCGCATGTGTTCCGATTGTAGACCTATCAATGCTATCACCGTTCGTATAGGTACCCCATTCCACGCCTTGATGATATGCTTGATGAACTTAGCGGTGCCACTATCTTTTCCAAAATTGATCTTAAAAGTGGTTACTATCAAATCCGCATACAAGAGGGTGATGAATGGAAAACCGCTTTCAAAACAAAGTTTGGTCTATATGAGTGGTTAGTCATGCCTATGGGTTTATCGGAAGCACCCGGTACCTTCATGCGTCTTATGCATTATGTGTTTCGCCCTTACATTGGTGAATTTGTTGTTGTCTACTTTGATGATATCCTTGTGTTTAGCAAATCTCTCAAAGAGCATGTCACCCACCTTCGCACCGTGCTACAAACTCTTCGAAAAGAGCAACTTTATGCTAATATGGAAAAATGCCTATTTGGTGTTGATAAGCTTGTTTTCTTGGGTTTCGTAGTATCTTCTAAGGGTGTTCATGTTGATGAATCTAAGATCAATGCTATTAAAACTTGGCCCCAACCAACCAATTTGCAACAAGTGCGTAGTTTTCTTGGTTTAGCCGGTTTCTACCGTAGATTTGTGAAGGATTTTAGCACCATTGCTTCACCTTTGCATGCTTTGAGTAAGAAAAATGCACCGTTTGTTTGGGGAACATCCCAAGATATCGCTTTCAATGAGCTTAAGAATTTGCTTACTCATGCTCCCGTGCTTGCATTACCCAATTTTGACAAACCTTTTGAAATTCATTGCGATGCTAGTGGTAATGGCATAGGAGGTGTGTTAACGCAAGAGAAGCGCCCCATTGCATACTTTAGTGAGAAACTCTCCGGAGCGCAACTCAATTACCCCATCTATGACAAAGAGCTATATGCTTTAGTGCGAGTTTTGCATGAATGGGAACATTACCTTCGCCCTCATGAGTTCATCATCCATACCGACCATGAAACGCTTAAATACCTTAAGGGTCAAACTAAGTTGAACAAGCGTCATGCTAAGTGGAGTGAGTTTATTGAGTCTTTTCCTTATGTCATCAAGTATATTAAAGGTAAGGAAAATGTTGTGGCGGATGCGCTTTCCCGTATTTGCATGCTTGTTACTCAACTTGAATTGAATGTCATTGGCTTTGAGCACATAAAAGACTTGTATGAGCATGATCCTACTTTTGCTATTCCTTATGCCAAGTGTTTGACGCATCCATTCTTGGGAACGCTACTACATCAAAGATGGATATCTTATGAGAGCTAACAAACTTTGCATCCCCGAGTCCTCTCTTCGCTTGTTGCTTTTGCAGGAATCTCATGGAGGCGGACTCATGGGACACTTTGGACGCGACAAGACATTTGCTACGCTCTCCAAGAACTACTTTTGGCCCAAGATGTTTCGCGACGTCAATCGCTTCACCAACCGATGCTCTACATGTCGCAAAGCTAAGTCTAAAGCCCAATCTCATGGCCTTTACATGCCACTTCCAATTCCATATCAACCATGGGAAGATATTAGCATGGATTTTGTGCTTGGTTTGCCTAGAACTAGAAATGGCAAGGATTCCGTTTTTGTTGTTGTGGACCGATTCTCCAAAATGGCTCATTTCATTCCTTGCAACAAGATAGACGATGCTTCACATGTTGCAAATTTGTTTTGTAGGGAAATCTTGCGCCTTCATGGAGTGCCAAAGACGATTGTCTCGGACCGCGACGTCAAGTTCTTGAGTTACTTTTGGAAGACCTTGTGCGCCAAGCTCGGAATCAAGCTTTTGTTCTCTTCGGCATACCATCCACAAACCGACGGCCAAACGGAGGTGACGAACCGCACGCTCTCCACTCTACTACGCGTGTTGATAAAGAAGAACATCAAGGAGTGGGAGGAGTGCCTACCTATCGCCGAGTACGCCTACAATCGTGCAAGACATTCGACTACCGGCAAGTCCCCCTTCGAGGTCGTCTATGGCTTCAACCCATTGTCACCATTGGACATTCTACCTCTACCGCTACAAGAGCGCACAAACATGGACGCGAGTGCCCGAGTCAACTTCCTCAAGAAGATGCATGAAGATACAAGGCACACCATCGAGCGCCAAGTACAACGACTCGCGACCAAGCTCAACGTCAACAAGCAACCCATGATTTCAATGTTGGAGATCTTGTGTGGCTACACCTTCGCAAGGACCGTTTCCCCAACGAGCGCAAGTCCAAACTTCTACCACGAGCCGATGGACCCTTCAAGGTGCTTGCACGCTACAACAACAACGCATACAAGATCGACATCCCACGCGACAAGTACTCCGTGAGCGACATCTTCAACATCAAAGATCTCTCCCCGTACCATGGTGATGAGGATTTCGATCCGAGGTCGGATCTTTCCCAAGGGAGGGGAGATGATGCGGAGCATCCTACGATCATCCCCATGGACCTACCATCGTCTCATCAAGAGCCAAGAGGACCTATGACACGAGCACGAGCTAGAGCTCTCGAGAACGAGGTGACTTCCTTCCTTAGTGATATCACATATGATCCACTCGAGACATGGCTACTACCTAAGTCCGATATGCTATGCATGATTAGGTGTCAAGAGGAACCTCCCGAGGATGCACGTGAAGACGGACAAGCCGCCAAGTTCACGGATGAAGAGAACCGCCGGAAGGAGAAGAAGACAGCTCCAGGGCCCGGACATCCGGCCCCAGCCCGGACATCCGGCCGCTGGAGACATCTACTACAGCCACATCCCAGCCGCCCAACATCTACAGGCCCCGGACATCCGGCCCGAGCCCGGGCATCCGGCCAGAAGCCCGGAAATCCGGCGCCACGCACCAGAACCTACAGAAGCTTTCGCCGTCAGCCCGGACATCCGGCCCCCTAGCCCGGACATCCGGCCCCTCCCGAAGCCCCGGACATCCGGCCCGACGCCCGGACATCCGGCTCCGCCTGTCTGCGCACAGTGAAGGGCCGAAGCCCATGTACCTCTTCGCCCCCCTAGACTATATATACTCCATCCCCTTCCTCTTTCTAGGGTTAGCATTGGTTTAGCTCATAGTTGAGATAGAGCTTTGCTCATCCATTACGGATCTCCTCCTCGAGAGAGACTGCGGCCCCTCTTCGGAGAAGATCACCTTGGATTCAAGACCCCCTCTTGGGTGGCCCCCATCAAGACCTCCTCACGGAGAAGAACCGGTTACCTTTGTATCGTCCTTTGTTGACTTTGGATCTTGTATCTCACCTTTGTGTTCATCGATCTAGCGCATGTGTGATCTATTCTTGTTGGTTGAGTGATTTCTCTCGTGTTCCCCTCGTGTTTCCCCTCGTGTTCATTGCGTTCTTCTTAGGGATCCGCTCCTTTCGTGAAAGATCGGCCATCTAGGGTTCCACCCTACATCACTAGTCCATCGCCGCCGCCCGCCGCCCGCCCCCCGCAGCACCGCTGCCCGTCCATCGCCGCCGCCTCCCTACCCCTATGGCGCGCCGCCACCACCTGCTCCTGGCCGTCCGCCCTTCCACGGAGGCGCCTCGCTGAACGGCCCTGCTCGGCCCCGGCGATGCCGATGCCGTCGCTGCAGTGCCCTTCTGCACGCGAGCTCCGGCTCCTCCGTAGCCTCTCTTCGCCGCGGCCGGCTCGCCTCTCGTGGGAAGCCAACAACCCCGGTCAGCCCTGCTACGGCCGCGGGTCGCCTGGCCTTGCCTCACTGCCGGCGACAGGGAGCGCCCTCAGCCTACGAAAGACGACGCGGCAGAGCCGCACCTTGGCAGGGCCCGCTCGGCTATGGCACGCTGTGGTGTGCAACTGCTTCAAGGAGGTCGGGACCTTCGTGCACCAGGAGGTGGTCGGCACAGTGGCGCAGGTGGCATGGATACCGAATGGCAGATGGCGAAAGTGAAGATGGTGAGCTCGTGGGGGAGGCTTTGGCCTAAAATTGACGTGGTGTTAGCTCGAGGGGAGTGAGATGATGTCAGAGACAGGATTAATTTGAAGCGGAGCTCACTATGGCGGCCCAATTGAGCTCATCTCCGAGGTGGGAGCTCACGGCCGGAGCCGGAGAAGAAGAGCTCGAGATGGGGAAATGGCATTGGGGGAGAAGGGCAGGGGCGGCGCTCAAGGGCGTGCTCACGCCGGCGGCAGGGGCGGACCGTGCACAAGGGGGCGTTGGCCGCGGGCTGAGCAACACTGCCGGCAGCAAGCTCTCCGACGAGCTCGCGAGCTGCTCGACGAAATGCCAGAGAAGGGATGGAGAGAGAGGGGAGATGCTGACAAGTGGGCCTATACCAACTTAACAGTCCATGTGACGCTGTTGACTTTCCTTGCCACGTCATCACTTACATATGGGACCCAATTGTTAGGTTTCGCGTCAATTAACTCTAATCCATTCATCAGTGTTTTTTGAAAACTGTCACCACAATGTTGGTGATTTTTAAAAAAAAAATCGAATGATGGCGGTTTTTGGAATTAGGGTCCTCAATTGTGGTGGTTTTTTGTAATTTACTCCATTGGTTTCCACGTTGAATTAATACGGTTTTGGAAAAAAAATCCCCTGCTTTAGATTGCGATCTAGGAGTTTATTTGCCCTTTTATCCTCTACCCGGCAGCATTATCGTTGCATGTTCTTCTTTCTTTCTCTTGTTCTTCCTGACCTCTATGACGCGACGTGTGGGTGTTAGCTCTCTTGCTCACAGTGTCGGTTTCTCTTCCAACTCGCGCGGGATGGTGTGGCCCTCTCCTTCCATTACCATGTTTCGTCCATCGAGCAGATGCACTAGCTTGGTTGTCTCCCCAGTGACGTTAGTTTCCAAGCGCCTTGCTCGGTCAATGTCCCCTTGGTCGGGTGAAACAGTGGTGATTGCGGATGCTTCTTGTTACGGGATTGCCTTCCTCTTCCCTCCTCCGTGAGGCAGTTGCTTGATCTCTACCGCATCGCCCTGATCCATATCTCCCCTTGTTCTTTTCTTACTTTAAACATCTTCGCTGACTTATGCAAGGCCTATGTCGGTATTGGGCCCAATCTCTCCTTCCAATACTTCTACTATCTAGGTAGAATAGATCATCCTTCCCATTCAAGGCATGGATGTTCTTTTCATCCTCGCTTAGATCATGTCTTTCTTCCTATCTCTAGGAGGTCTCCATCCTAGGCTTTCCCTCAATATGGATTCACTGCAAGAAAGGGATCTCATGATCCTTCGTTTAATAATTATCTGCTAAAGCCCACTCCTTTCTAGAGATCGGACATTGTCCAAGATAACGAGGTGATGAGCCTTCTTATTGCTTTTCAAGAGTTTGAGGCTCATGGTCTTACCGGTGTCCACGTCATTGAGGATTTTACTCAGCGTCGCCTTCACCCTCCCCCTCTTAAGCTCAAATTTCAGCCTTCCTGGTACTTTGTCACTGGTGAATACTAAAGACTCTAGGCCCGTAATGGTTTCTTTTTTCAAAAAAAGTTCCTATTTCTCGTCGAAGAAATGTCTCAAATGGATCATTAAACTCTCCAATGTGTAGATGAAGAGGTTATGGGAGATGATCTTTGACAATTCATCGTCAGAGGGGGAAGAAGATGATGAATTTGAGTTGGTGGCTGCAGCGGTGTCTATGGAGGAGGATTTCAGGAGACCGAGGCATGGTTCTCAGATTGGTCGAAGGATGTTTCTTCAAGATAGGATCGTGGGTCATGATGGTCTAGTGTTTGTCAAATGCGGTATATGCCCCTCACTATTTTTGGCGCCGATTCCGCATGCACCGAGATCTCTTCGACACCATTGCAAGAGTTGTGGAGAAACATGATCCTTGGTTTCAACCAAGAAGGAATGCAGCGGGAGCAACAAGTGCAAGTCCATTGTTGAAGATTACAGCAACCGTGTGAGACCTTGCTTAAGGATGTTCGGTTGATGTCATCAATGACTATGTTCGCATTGAGATCTCATCCTGGCCAGGGATGCTTAGGTCAACTGACTATATGCATTGGATATGGAAGAATTGTATGGTCACATGGCAAGATCCAACCATCGTTCTTGAGGCAATTGCATCACATGATCTCTGGATTTGGCACACATACTTCAGGATGTCTGGCTCTCACAATGATCTCAATGTCTGGCAGCGATCTCTTTTTGCAAGGCTTGTTGTCGGTGACAATCCACCTTGCAACTATGTTGTCAATGACCATGAGTAAAACATGGGATACTACCTTGCCTATGCCATATATCCTCCATGGGCCATCCACCGCCCTAAAGGCAACAAGAGATCTCACTTTGCAACGTGCCAAGAATCTGCTAGAAAGGACGTTGAGAGAGTTTTTGGTGTGCTTCAAAGACGTCTTGCGATTGTCCATGGCCCTACTGAGTATTGGAAGCTTGAGACCATGTGGAGATCATGGCAACATGTGTTATGTTGCACAATATGATCGTCAAGGATGAGAGAGAGAGGACCCAGAGGACTTTCGGTATCTCTACAATGGTGTCCCGATGGAGCCAAAACATAACCTAAACAAGATCGAAGCATTCCTCCAAACACACCGTGAGATCGAGAGGCAAGAAGCTCGCAACAAACTTCCAAAACATTTTATTGTGTTAGAGATATGTTTGGTAGTTAGAGATTGTCCGGGATTAGATAGGAATTGTTTCCATCTTATCTCTAGGAGGCGTCTTGCCCTCCGAGTTTTGTACCCAATATATACTCGCCCTCGAGGCTCAATAATATCATCCAACGCATTACATCGATTCCACCAATCCATCTCTATCCCTTCTAACATGGTATAAGCCTAATCTCGACCCAAAACCCTAGCCGTCGTCGCTTCCGCACCGCGCCGCCCCCGGGGCGGTCGGTCTCCATGATCGCCGCCGGGGCCGCGCCGCCCATGCCTAGGGTTCGTGTGCCGGTCATGTAGATCGGCTGCCCTAGGGAGAGTCTTTTTCCCAATCCTTGATCCTTGATCCGGGTTTTTCTCTCTCACGTCGGTCATCTTGATCAGCGCTTCTTTTTTGATTTTCCGATCTAAGATCGGTTTGCGTCGCTCACCGCCGTTCGTCATCTACAATCAAGGATTACGAGTCGACGAGTCGTTGAGTCGTTCCGAGGTTGAGACTCATAGACTAGTCGGACTAGTCTTAGACTAGTGCTAGACTAGTCGACAAAGTACTGTAGTAGTCAACTACTAATACCTAGTAGTAGTATGTAGTAAACTGTACAGCACATTACAGTATATATATATATATATACAATAAAACCAGCAGTGCTAGCCAACGCTCGCCAGGCCTAGCCCAGTGCCGCTCAGCACGCCACCCCCAGCTGGCCCATTTGGGCCCAAGTAGCCAGCGTACTTAGCCTACTTCCCATCCCAGCCTCTGTAACCCTAGCTCCCGATCGATCCCGTCGCCGCCGCTTGTGCCATCACGCACAAAAGCACGCGCGCACGCGCACGACCCGCGCCTCCACCGCCGCCACAGGCGAGCCCGCCGACCACCGCCGTGCCTCTTCTCCTCTCTCTCTCTCTCTTCCTTCTTTCTTGTCACAGGCCGCACGCGCCTATGTGGCACGGCCATGGCCGCCGCCCGAGCACGAGCTCCGGCCAGCTGCCGCGCCTTGCATCGCCATCCGCCGTCCCGGCGGAGGGTCAGTGGGTGCTGGTGGTGGCCTCGTCCAGGCGACTCGTTCTCATAGCTCGCTCTCCAATTTTCCCCTCCCAAATTTGAGTCGAGCGACTCAAACAGCAGGACTAGTCCAGACTAGTCTCTCGACCGCTCGACTCATCGAATTAGTCTACACGAGATTCGCAGTCGACACCACAGTTGCGACTCATGGACTAGTCCATCGACTAGTCTCGAATAGTCCTTCGACTCGTAATCAGTGTCTACAATGCATGTCTACTTCATCGACTCCGACGGAATCGGCTGCCACACCACGCCTGTGGCCTTACGCGCGCGTCAGGTTCGCTGGTATGGCCGTCGGTCCTGCGATCACCTGTCGTGATGGTCGTGTCACCCGCAACCACTCACGCGCCCTGTGCGGCGCGAGGTTAGCTGCAGGCGCATCCGCTGGCCCATTGATGCACGTCTCGTGGCCTTTGTGCAGGTTGTGTTCTCATTGGCCGCTCATGCTTCTTGGCTAGCTGTTCGTGCACTTTGGCTTATGCAGGTGAAGGCTGTTCCCGTGCGTCCGCGTCCAGATCAGCCTTCGTGTACATATCATCGTCATCAAGTACGCATTCCTCTCCGTCGATTGAGCAACAGACTGCAGCTGCGTCGTCCCTTCGGGCCGCAGCATCGCCATTTCATGGTTCTCCCACGGCTCCATCGACCCGCGCGCTGCCGCTGCGTCACCCCGAGGCCGTCCGCCCCAGGCCGTTCCCGTGGCTCCACCGACCCTCGCGTTGCTATTGCGTCGCCCCACCGGGTCGTAGCGAGCGTGGCACACGGTCCCTGTCGCTGCCCCATGGTTCTCCCCACGGCAGCACCGACCCGCGCGCTACCGCTGCGTCGCCCCTTCGAGCCGTAGTGCCGTGGCCCGCAGTCTACTTCGCCGCCCCGAGGCCGCCGCTCCAAGCCGTCCTCGTGGCGTCACCGACCCTCGCGCTGTCGCTGTGTCGCCCCATCGGGCCGTAGCGTGCGTGGCACGCAGTCCCTGCTGCCGCCCTGAGGTCTTCCCCGCCGTCGCCGACTCGCGCGCTGCCGCTGCGTCGCCCCTTTGGGCCATAGCACCGTGGCACGCGGTCCACTTCGCCGTCCACGCGCGTCGACTTCTGTGTGGTATGCGCCGCACACTTCCTACGTGCTGGAACGCCACTGTCCGCGCTGGTCTTCGGCACGCTGTCGGGTTCTTCCTCGCCTACATCGAGCACCGCGGCCGCGCTCCTAACCTAGCCGCCGCCGCCGCGCTTCTTCCCGGTCCACGGCAACTACCTCGACACCGGCCACCCCGACTCGGCATCGACCACGGCGTCCCTCGCACGGCTACCTCGACCACTACTACACCACCCTACGCTCTCGGCACCATCGACATCGGCACAAAGGGCTATCACCTCGCTTGAGCAACTCTGTCGGCTTCCTTTACAGTCAACACGTCCGCAACGCGACACCGTCCACGACGCTCCCGCTACGACTACGGGCGGATGTCAGCTAGTCGGCTGCTATTCTCTCCAGTCTGACCGTCTACAACGCTCCTGTTGTTCGCAACGCTACCACTACGACTGCGGGGGGATGTTAGAGATACATTTGGTAATTAGAGATTGTCCGAGATTAGATAGGAATTGTTTCCATCTTATCTCTAGGAAGCGTCTTGCCCTCCAAGTCTTGTACCCAATATATACTCGCCCTCGAGGCTCAATAATATCATCCAACGCATTTCATCGATTCCACCAATCCATCTCTATCCCTTCTAACATTGAGCACCATTGGCGACTTCATAGCACTTGATTCTTGTGTTTTTATCATGTTTATTTGAATTCTTAGTTCATTTGGACCGTATGTTGTGTTAGAATTTGGATGGTTAAGTTTGAGAATATAAAATTTGATGTGTATTTGACTTCTGAGGTATAGAATTAACATGTTGTGATCAGTTTGGAAACGGTTGGATGAACTGGCAAAAGAAAATTTTGAAGGGATTAAGTTCTAGGCAATCTACTCGATGAAGAAAAGTTTATAATCCCCTTAAAATCATAAATTTTGGGGATAGGAGGTACGTTTTGGCATTATAGGTCAGGGGGATCTGCTAGAGATGCTCTAACCCAATCACCGTATAAAATTGAACACAAGCCTGTTGCGGGCAAGCAGTAGCCTGGGGAATTAAAAAATCGAAGCAAAATGCAAATGATTCATCATAATCACGATAAGAGAAGAGAGGAACCTACCTCTCTTGGCCAGCGGTATCCCAGATCTGCGCCTTGACGACCTTATCGTCGACCCTAATGCTCCTGGTGGCGAACTCGACCCCGATTGTGGACTTTGACTCCAGGCTGAACTCGTTGCGCGTGAACCGGGTGAGGAGGTTGGATTTCCCGACGCCCGAGTCGCCGATGAGCACCACCTTGAAGAGGTAGTCGTAGTCGTCGTCCGCCCGGTACGCCATTCTTTGGTTTCGCCGCGGTGGTCACGGGCCAGGCCCTCGTACGTTCGTCCTCCCCTTCGTCCTCGCAGAATCGGTCAAGCCACCCGCTCTTCCCGCGGATGGCAGCTCGGAGGTGGCTTCTGGGGCCGTCGGCGGCGGCGCGCGCTTATCGGAGTTACAGCAACGGGATGGGGTGGTGGGAGGAGGAGGAGGCGCCGCGGAGAACGTTCTTGGAATGGCAAGGGGCAGGAAGGACTGCTCGGACGAGCGAGAGAACGAGCGTTGCTGACACGTCATCACGTGTGGAGCTTCACAAGGCGGACGCAGCTGGACGGCGCGGCGGGGCGTGCATGCTCCGCGGATCACAAATTTTCGTATAAAAGTAGGTAACTGCAACGCGGCATATACCTATTTTAATAGTTTAACATCAAAATCAATTTTATTTTTTTGTCTTCTTCACCACTGTCTTCATTTCTCCGCCTCCCCAATTGAAGCCCGCCACCTCTATCAACGATGCATCCGGCTCACAATCCCTCCCTCCACCCCCACTCAAACCCATACTTAAATTTTTAGGAAGGATAATGTCTCATATTTGGCCTCTATCATGGCATCCAATCAACTCATCTCCCCGGCGTATTATCAAGAGATTATAGTGTATTATATTTGCCACCACAATAGATGAAAATAATGTCATGGAAATCGATCAATCACATTCACATGACAAATCGATCAATCACAGTCACATAACAAACCATGTACATTTAACTTCTCATTATATTAATTCACTTACGGTAGGAGGTTCTTCTACTATTCAGGTTAAAAAATAGCTTTTAAGCCATTTAATCAAGTAAGAATAAATTGAACGTCGTTCCTTTTTAGCAGAAAGGTATTCGACGTTGTGAGAACCAGTAACAAGGACCTTTATCCTTTATATTAACTAAGATCTACTCCATGAGCGCTTAAGATATTCAAATACAATGTTGTGACATCGCCTTCAGCTTCAGCTAATTATCATAGTCTTTTAGTATACCTTATTCAAAATTATCATTCAATGGAATCATATTTCATAATATTATGCAATGAAACAATGAAAAAAAATTACTAAATAAATTGAACAGAGATTGTTAAAATTATTTTCATGAACCAAATAAATGCATACTCATATTACAGTACAAGGAATTTCTGAATTAAACTTTTTTTACAGATTTACGAGTACACTAAAAAGTTCCCCCTGATCACAAAGCCGTCATACGTGCCAACCAAGTTCTTCCACTTTCGGACTCGCTGCCGATAATGCAAAGGTTATCCCTCTTCATATTTCATAAACATAATTACGTAGAGATCATGTTTAGCTTCTTCAAATGATTGCATTAATTAGAACGAGATTGTTTGAAGAAATGTCTAAGTTTGGATTTAACCATGCTACGAATGAATTAAATTTCTCTCTCTAATACGCATGAATCATACATACATATGTTTCCCAATTAAAAAACACACAAAAAATGTTTTTCTTGTTACCGGAGGTGAATCCTTGTTTCCTGTTGATTGCCACCCCAGAGGAGTTCCATACAATTGCAGGAAAACAACGTGAGATTCTTGACTGAAACTTACGATCGAGTTGTGGTTTAAATCTACCAAGAGTTTATATGGCACGTTCCCTGCTGCAGAAAATACAAGGCCGATGCTAGGCGTAAGCCGACTAATAGCTCGTACCTATAAGCCGCCTTCATAATCGTTCGATCGTGCATATCATAGCCGTTCGCTTCGATGTCTCGTGGATCGCAAATCCCCTTCCACGCACACTTTCCTCCGCAGGCATCACCATGCAGCGCCCCAAAGGTTGCGCTCCAGGCATGCCTACCAGCACGGCGGCGCACCGGCGATGCCCTCCGCGGCCCTGCCTTGCAGCATGCACTCGACGACGCCTAGCAACACTTGCATCACCGCCGAAGCTGTTTCACCGTAGCACCAGCGACAGCTGCATCGCAGCGCCGGAAGCCACCGGGTGCTGCTCCACGACAGCACCGACGACGACCCGACGAAGCTCCATTGCAGCTCCGGTGCTCCATTGCAACTCCGGCGGCGCTCCACTACAGCCCCCACGGCGCTCCACTGCAAGCTTCAAACGACTTCGGCGGTGCTCCATTGCAACTCCGGCGACGCTCCACTGCAGCCCCCACGGCGCTCCATTACAAGCTTCAAACGCCTCTGGCGGTGCTCCATTGCAACTCTGGCGGCGCTCCACTGCAGCCCCCACGGCACTCCATTGCAGGCTTCAACGCGTCTGGCGGTGCTCCATTGCCGCCGAGGGTGGGATCCTTCGGTACGAGTTGCAGTGCTATGGTCACCACGGGGAGCGACATTGCATTGCAGGTTGCAGTATCTTCCGTCGTCGCGTGAGGTTAGCGCCGTGGTGTCCACCATGAGCGATACTGCGATGCAACAGCTCCCGTCGTCGGCGAGTCTAGCACCATGGTCACCACCATTACGACGCTGCGTTGGAGCATTTGCCGCCGGCGAGATATGCGGGTGTCGCTTGTGCTCCACTGCAGCTCGGCCGCCGTGGCGAGATCCACGGGGATGCAACCCCTGGTTTTGCAGCGCCAGCGGACGGGGTGAGAAGCAGCGCCGGTGCCGCCGGGATGAGAAGCAACGGTGGCCCTGGCTTTGCAGCGACGGTGATTGGGATGTGAAAAGTACCATCCTTACTGGTGGTCGTGAGTCTTGCTGCAACGCGCAAGGAGCGGCCTTGCGGGACGGTGGAGGAGCATGCAGCGGAGCTCCTCGCAAGGCCATGCGGAGCAGCATGCAGCGGAAAGCAAAGGAGCTGGGATGCGTAGCGAGGAAGCAGAGGAGCTGGGATGGAAAAAGAATGGGTGGTGGAGCAGGGCTCATCTTTGGATAAGGGTAGGTGGCGGACGCTCGGGCGGGGGCACGTGGCAAGCGATGAAGGCGACTTACGCGCACGCAAAATCAGTCGGTGGGAAAGAAGAGATTTCCAAATACAAAGCATATCGATTAACTTTCTATTGATCGTGGCGCAATGCAACGGTTCCATAATCCCAGTGTTAGGAGGGAGATCGGGGGCAGTCGGAGAAGATTCCTACTGCATGCTAGAGCTGCACGATTTCCCAGTCCGTGTCCGTGTGAGATCCTAGTAGATATCACCGACCCTGAAGCTTTCATCGCGTCGTGATATTACATCAGAAGCCGAAAACCGAAGACCAGAGCATAAAAACCGAGAACCGAAGACCGAAGCCGAAAAAACCAAAAACCGAGAACCAAAGACCGGAGCCGAAAAACCGAGGACCGAAACTTCGGTTGTTCGCTCGGTCACAGAACATCAGAAACTGATATTACATCGGTGGATTCGGTTGTTCAATCCTGTTGACCAAATCTCCCGAATTAACCGAACACATGCAGCCCTGCGTCGTGCATATTAGGGCCATCGTACTAAGCCCACTAGAAAAAGCCCAATAACTACTGAACGTCGTATCCTCGATTCGCTAGATGCTTCGCCCTAGATCCCTCATTACATCACATAGCGGCGCCACCTCCTTTTTTCCCTTCTCGCGCAATACCAGTGGCCGCCGGCTGCGTGCTTGCATTTAGGCCACTACTAGGCGCCGGTGCGCCGGCCCAACTTTGGGCCGGTCGTACCAGCAGCGTCCGATTAAACAACCCATAGCCGTACGGTTCTCTCCTTTTCTTTCACCAGGCGTCTTCTTCCTTAAAAAAACTTCCAACACGCTGCCATGGATGAGCGATGTGCCCGGCCTGAAAGTACCGCCCCGGTGCGCTCGCCTGTAGCCGCCCTCCCCGCCGGTCGTCGTCGTCACCGCCGGCCGCAGTTGTTTCCGCCGGCCGCCGTCATGGTGGAAGCAAAAAAGAAAAGCTGGATCCAGCTAAAACAGAACATGGTGGAAGCAAAATTTGAAGTTGTTTCCAGTAAAAAATTATGGTGGTAGCAAAATAATTTGCTGGATCCAAACTTCTGATGATGCATGTGCTAGCAGTCAGGGTGGCTGGCTACATCATCTCTGCGTCTCCAGCTCGCCGGGTTCGAGTGCCAAGCAGCAAAAAATCTGGAAGCAACAAAAATCTTCCAGCAAAAAACTTCACCCCAGGTCGAAGTCCGGTGGTCGGTTGAAGCAAAATCAAAAATGCTTCTAGCAAAAACAAACTTAGGTGCCAACAAAAATGACATGAGCATTTGAGAGCTCTGCAACCGATGAAGCAAAAAATTATCTTGGTTCCAGCAAAAAAATACACCGGTTCCAGCAAAAACAAAAAATTGGTTCAGCAAAAAATGCATCAGCAAAAAATTGCCACCCTCTCTTGCAGCTCCCCCAGCAGCCGGTTGCAGCTCCGGCATGCATGATTGCAGCTCCCGATGTTCGAACGGCGTTGGATACAACACTCCTTGCTGCTCGATGTAGCTTCCCCGGCGAGGCACCGACCTTGTAGCACATACACCAGCTAGTTGCAGCAGACAGGGGCACCAGTTCCAGCAAAAAACAAAGATGTTCAAAAAAACGAATGAGGATGTAGCAAAAAACAAAGGGGTTGTAGCAAAACAAAATGGTGGATCCAGCAAAAAAATATCGGTTCCAGCAAAGCCCCTCGGTTCCAGCACAAACTCGCCGCCGTCGCCGTGGCCGGGTGCAGCTTGGCCATGGCGACCGAAGCACCTGGCTGCGACGGCTATGGAGAGGGCGCGTGTCCAGCTGCCGGCGGAGGCAGACAAGGTGACGAGCATCACAGCCGTGGAGAGGTAGGAGCCGTACGAGCACCATGGAAGGAGCTGCTCGCCGGGGGATGGTCGTGCCATGACTGACGAGATTGGGATTGGGAAGAGAGAGACTTGAGGGGAACGAATGGCTGTAGTGTGTTCTGAAGAGATAATACGAAGAGGTAGGCGGTGGGTGGTCCCAGATGCTCACCTAGTCACGTGGAGAGGAAAACTAAAGCGAGCTACGCGGCGCGACCGGCCGAAGCTTCGGCCGGCGCGCTGTCTCCAAACGTTTTCCTTGCATCTATGCGTCTTGCGTGGTGGCTGCAGCCTGCGACTATGCACACATGCGTCCTACACGGTGGCTGCCGGCGGCGCTCATGGCTCCCTCGCGACGGGTAATGGCCGACGACGTCCATCCCTTCGACGCGTTCGTAGGCTCGCGGGTAGTACCGATTCATGGCCGGCTGCCTGCTTCCGACAATGCATCAGCCCATGTATGTTACAGATGTTTCAATTAATTCATGTTCGGTCGTTCACTTTTTCTTGACAAAGATTGGAGCTCCGATTTCTTCCTCCCAGTCAAACTATCGGGTCTCTTACCGAACCGATTTTCTGGTTGACCGAAGTATCGGTCATTAATTTCTTCCAAGACCGATCGGTTAGGAAAAGCATAGAACCGAAATTCAAAATAACCCGATGCACTGAACCAATTTGTTCGGTCTAACCGAATGCCCAGGCCTACCTCAGACTACCGGTCATGGGTGACCTCCAGGATGAAGGCACCGGCCATTAATTCACAATTTGATCCAAAACTTGTTAGTTCCTCCATGCGAAAGCACCAACCACAAAAATAGAACAAAGATAACTTGCGGTACAAAGGAAGCACTCAACCACTCACCAAACCCAGCAGGATTCGACTGAATTCTTCATAATGGCAGCCTTGTGCACATTGACATACTTGATGCGGTTTTAAGTGCCCCCGGAGGTTAAGTGCCACCCCAACCCCCTCTCCCCGCTGGAACCTGCGGTTTTAAGTGCCCCCGAAGGTTAAGTGCCACCCCAACCCCCTCTCCCCGCTGGAACCCTAGGCCACCCCCTCTTCTCCCTCGCCTCACCCCCTTCCATGTCTTTGTCGCCCAAACGCTGCCATCACCGCGCCACCGCCGCCCGCGTGGCCACTGGCCATCCCTCGTCGTGCTTGACGTCCAGGAGCTGCGCCTCCTCGTCGTCGTCTACGACCAACCACGCGGGGTAGGACGCCCTCATCAATTGCCGTCGACTGGATCATCGCAGTCCGCCGCTCGACTCGCTCCCCTCCGACGAGCCCCGGCTTCCCCGAGCGCCTCACCACCCCATGTGAGCCCCAGCTCCCCCTTGAACCTTCCCCCTTTGCTTGTCGGTGCCCCGTAGTCGTCCCGTCGCCGGAGCACCCTGCTCGCCACGCTCATGGCAGCCGCTCCACCCCTGTACGCCCGAGGCCACGACCCGCTACCCTCGCGCGCACGCGCTTGCAGCAGCTGCTGCCGCTGGCCTCTTCTGCCCCCGCTCCCCAGCCCCGCTACAGTTCCCCCTGCATATCCTACCGCCCACGCCCCTGCCTCCCCGTGCCACCTCTGTCTGCCGCGCCCCGCATCTGTTGCCTCCGCGCTTTACCCGCCCCCGCAGTCGCTCGGCGCGCCCCTGTCCACGCCCTCACACGCGCACCGCACCGCGGTCGCCCATCCGCCTTCGCGTTGCACTTAGGAAGAAGAAACCTTTTTAAATGATGGCCTTCAGATGGTCTAGAATGAAAACAACTCCTGAAATGCTTTGGATGGGTATGAAAAGAATTCTCACGGTTGAAAACAATTATGAGGATGACATGAAGCCAAAACCATGAATCTTCAAGAGAACGGACCAAGATTTAAGAGAAACTCTTCTTGAGTCTTCAACGCTAAGAATGATGACGAGGAACACCACCAAATTGTTGGGACACTCCGGATGAATGAAAAGATAAAATGTTGAGCCAAAGATGAAAAGAATTTGAAAGCGATCTTGGAGAAGGCATCTGGTTGATGAGAATTCATTCTTACATCAAACTTTGAAAGAATTTGAGAATCACTCTGAAAAATTTAAAAGAGTCAGGTAAGTTCCTGGGAAAAGACCTGTGGGTTAGGGGCCACTCAAAATAAACACCGTTGGATATGGTTGCTTAAAAGAGAGATTGCACCGGTTGAATTAAATGGCTTTAATGAGACAACATCCTCGAAATAGCTTGAATATATTGAGAACGGAAACGCAATCTTCTGAGATATCTTCTCACTCCAGAGCAAATGAATAGCGAGATGATAATGATTAAGAGGTGCACCGGAATGGGAAAGAACTTGAAACGAGGAAAGGGATATGATCAACATCGAAAGCTTGAATTTAGTCTACTGAAGAAGAAAAGGGAACGAAGAATGATAAACCTAAAGCTTCCTTAGCATCTTCACGAGGAATCACCGGTTAAGAACATTGAAGGAAAAGAATGAAGAGACTTCACACGAATAAAAGGATACATGATTAAGAAATCTGAGTCCTTGAAGAAAAGGGTGGGATGGTGGGAAAAACAAAGGCAACTTGGGACGGATGAAGCGGACAAATCCTCGGGCTTCTCAACGGCGCCTGTATGGAATAACTTGAAGAGAAGTGAACCGGTTGAAAATGATTGACATGATAATCTCGATGACCAAGAAGGATTAGCACTCCCATAAAAATATGAGAACACCGATTAGGAAAGGTATGGAATCAATACTTGACATTGAAGCAACTCGAATACCACAACCAAAACAAAACAAAGGATTTGGCTTGCAGAATAAGCCAAAAACAAATACATATGATAGAAATTTACCCAATCCCATATCATGCATTTGTCGGAAAGATATTCTAGGTAACTACTTGAATTCCCACCTGAGAACTCCCAAAGTTTTTGGTTATGCAATCCGGTACAATAAGTACAAGGAGCAAAATATCATGACACAACTCCTAGCAGAATTCTACACTCCAAATGTACTGCCTCCTCAACACATAACCAAGAACCTCGCAAATTGTGTACCTCAGACCTTGGAAAAACATCCGATAGACTAGCTGTGGCTATACATCTGATCGCTCTCCCCAGTAATGGGTGGCGCCAAACTACTCTCACCACAAAGAGTATAGAAGCATTTTCGATGTCGGTGTCCTCTGGTATTCTGGAACTAAATGATAAGCACTGTGACAAAAACACCTTGGAGCTCAACTCCCCGGGACACTGCCACAACCCCTAAATGACAGGAGGCACCAAGAACAGAATTCCCGTCACATCGATATCGCAACGATTCCAACAACCCGCGTGATCCTAAAAAAATTGATTGAAAAAGGAGAGTAGTGGAATCAAAACACCTACGTCATGAGTCCTCACCAGAGTGACGAAGAGGATAAGGAGTAAAAAAGAATTCCTACTCTCTGATATATAACTAGACTCAAAATAGTTTTTTTAGACTCGATAACGGCAATGGTTCGATCAATCAAGGGTCTCATGTCGTTGATAGGGCTTTGATACCAACTTGTAGCGCCCAAGATGCAATTCTATCCCAATCACTTGATGAATTCATGATTGGGACACAATCGCATTTCGAGCGCATAGCAAGGTGGATATCATTACAACATACCATATACTGAATAGATGAGAATACAAGTTAAAGGCTTTACACTCGCCACAAGCTACAACATGAATACAACAGTTCATCAATACATAGCACTGGTCATACAGAAGAGCAGGATCCGACGACGGATGAAATCAAACGAAAGAAGAATGACATCCACCCTGCTAATCCCAAGCTCCCGACCCGGAACCTTGATCGAAGAAGAAGCAGAAGAACTCCAAAACAATCAAGCGTCGATGTCACGTCCGATCATCGCATTACCTGTACCTGCACCTGTTGTTGTAGTAATCTGTGAGCCACGAGGACTCAGCAATCCCATTACCATGGGTATCAAGACTAGCAAATCTTAATGGGTATGGAATGGATAAGTGATGAGGTTGCAGCAGCACTAAGCATTGTATGGTGGTTAACTTACGAGTACAAGAGTAAGAAGAGTAACCACGCATAACGGTCGCAAACTAGTAATGATCACTAAGTGATCCTGAACTACTTACGAGTCAAACACAACCCCATCGTGTTCTCTTCTCGAACTCACTCGAAAAGAGACGGTCACTGTTACGCACGCGGTTGGTGTATTTTATTTCGGATCTGGTGTCAAGTTCTCTACAACCGGATATTATAAATTTCCAATCTTCCACATAATCGCGGGCACGGCTCTCGAAAAGATTAAACTCTGCAGGGGTGTCCCAACTTAGTCCATCACAAACTCTCACGATCTGAGGAGGCAAATCTCCATCTCGGGATCACCCGATCTTTAGGAAATATGCCCTAGAGGCAATAATAAAGATGTTATTTATATTTCCTTATATCATGATAAATGTTTATTATTCATGCTAGAATTGTATTAACTGGAAACTTAGTACATGTGTGAATACATAGACAAACAAAGTGTCCCTAGTATGCCTCTACTTGACTAGCTCGTTAATCAAAGATGGTTAAGTTTCCTGACCATGGACATGTGTTGTCATTTGATGAACGGGATCACATCATTAGAGAATGATGTGATGGACAAGACCCATCCGTTAGCTTAGCATTATGATCGTATAGTTTTATGCTATTGCTTTCTTCATGACTTATACATGTTCCTCTGACTATGAGATTATGCAACTCCCGAATACCGGAGGAACACCTTGTGTGCTATCAAACGTCACAACATAACTGGGTGACTATAAAGATGCTCTACAGGTGTCTCCGAAGGTGTTTGTTGGGTTGGCATAGATCGAGATTAGGATTTGTCACTCCGTGTATCGAGAGGTATCTCTGGGCCTTCTCGGTAGTGCACATCACTATAAGCCTTGCAAGCAATGTGACTAATGAGTTAGTTACGGGATTATGCATTACAGAACGAGTAAAGAGAATTGTCGGTAACGAGATTGAACTAGGTATGATGATACCGATGATCGAATCTCGGGCAAGTAACATACCGATGACAAAGGGAATTATGTATGTTGTTATGCGGTTTGAACAATAAAGATATTCGTAGAATATGTAGGAGCCAATATGAGCATCCAGGTTCCGCTATTGGTTATTAACAGGAGATGTGTCTCGGTCATGTCTACATAGTGTCAGGACCCCGATTCCAAGTCACATCGATCTAGCCGGTAACACCTCATATCACTTTGCGGCCTCACGCACGGTATTCCCACGGGTGTCGCCTTACCATGGCCCGGGACCGTTTGCGTCTTTTGGCTCACATATATGATAGTGTCGGTAGCATCCATATGATAGAGAACCCGGGCCGACATGACTAGTCGTGAACCCAAAGTGGCACTAACTTACAGGGACAAGCATACATGAATCAACATCGAGCACGGTCAGCAGCGTGCGAATCCGGGCTGTAGCACTGGGCTAACAGGACTCCGGTGAACCGGGCTGTAGCAGGCTAGGCAGGACTCCGGATGTCACCACGTGACATTTCCCCGAAGGGACAGACACAGGAATGAAGTGAATCACATGCCGGCCAGTCAAGTGTTCCGGAGCAGTAGTGCTGGCTAGCAGGACTCCGGTGAACCGGGCTGTAGCGGACTACTATGGCTCA
This sequence comes from Triticum aestivum, assembly GCF_018294505.1. Lineage (NCBI taxonomy): Eukaryota > Viridiplantae > Streptophyta > Magnoliopsida > Poales > Poaceae > Triticum > Triticum aestivum. The sequence continues at coordinate 329,163,790 of NC_057814.1, read as the reverse complement.
TGGAAGCACAAGACTACATTTCCCCATAAGAGAGGCTACCAAGGATAAACAACTAGGTTGTCGGATCCCACACATACCAAGCATTTCAATCATACACACAATATGCCTGATATGTGTAAATACAACATGGCATCACAACATAACTCTACGACTCAAGTATTTATTCATTAGGCTCCGAGGAGCGAGATATTACAAACATGGGTCTCATGACCCAACATTCAGAGCATACAAGCAACAAGCACATGCGGAAGCTTAACTTGTCTGAGTACAGACAACTACAAATGAAAAAGGCTGAGAAGCCTGACTATCTACCAGATCCTGCCGAGGGCACAAGATCGTAGCTGAGGTATCAAGCTAAACGTCGAAGTTCACACGGAACTACTAGCGAGACTAACGTCTCTCTGCAAAACATAAAATAGGCAAACGTGAGTACAAATGTACCCAGCAAGACTTACATCAGAACTAACGACATATGCATCAGTATCAACCAAGGGGGTAGTGGAGTTTAACTGCAGCAAGCCAGCTTTGACTCAGTGGCTAACCTGAACTACGACTGCAAGCAACTCTTTTGAGGTGGCGCACACGAGTCCACATATTCACCATATTAATACACCACTATGGATCCGCTCCCGTCTCCCTACGAGAACGCCATCCATAGCACTCACGCTTATCTTGCGCATTTTAGAGTATCCACTTTCACTTGTCTATGAACTGTTATAGGCAACCCAGAAGTCCTTTACCGCGGACACGGCTATTCGAATAGATCATATTAACCCTGCAGGGGTGTACTTCGTCACACACGCTCTCGCCACTTACCACCATGTACACGTCGTGTACCTCGGCAACCTTCAAGCGGAAGCCTGGCGAGGGAGTCGGCCACGACCTGACTAACCACACAAGTCTCTAGTCCAGGTTTATCGCCTATTCGGGTTCCATCCGCAAGGAGATCCAGCCGGGGTGTCGCTCACGGCCCCAAACGATGTGTGCAGGGTTCCCGAGCCCACCATCCGGGTCCCACTCGGTACAGCAGGCCACGTGTGCCTAGTCTGTCCCAAGCCCACCTGTACCAGGTGCCACTTGGTAGACTACTAACACTACCTACAAACACCAGAAACTAGTTGCAACTCCTGGATAGATATCAGGTTGATTAATAAGTCGAGAGAGCTTGGAGCGCCCGGAGCCCAATGTGTGGTAGTAACTGTTCATGGATCACAAACACAGAACTCAGTTCCTGAGGACGGTTTCAATGATACAACCCACCATGTACTCCTACATGGCCTCTCACCGCTACCTTTACCAAATCGTGTTCACACACTTAGCTCTCACACATTAGGACATGTTCACAACTTTCCAATTCATTCCCGATGAATCAGACCTGACACAACTCTAAGCAATAGCAGGCATGACAAACAAGCATGAATGAGTAGGCACATCAGGGCTCAAACAACTCCTACTCATGCTAGTGGGTTTCATCTATTTACCGTGGCAATGACAGGTCATGCAGAGGATAAAGGGGTTCAGCTACCGAAGCAAGTAACAGATGAATCGTTGTTGTCCTAATGCAGTAAAAGAGAGCAGGAGCGAGAGAGTGGGATTGTATCGGAATGAACAAGGGGGTTTTGCTTGCCTGGCACTTCTGAAGATAGCATTGAGTCTTCATTAGTGTCAACGATCACAACGCCGGAACATCGTCTACCGAGAGGGGACAAATACCGGCAACAGAGAAGAAATACAATCAATGCAATGCACAACATGATGTATGATCTTACATGGCAATATGAATGTGTTTTGGGCTAATGCAAGCTAGAACAGATTGAGATGAGTCCATTTGAACCAAAGATGCAAAGCAAACCCATTTTATAGAGTCATATAAGTGCATTATCTTGTTTCATCTAAACAGCAAGGTTAAGTTGCTCTAACATGCATGAAAAATGGTACAGATGGAAAGATTGGATTTTTTTGATCATTTTTCATATATAAATCTTTTCATTCTGAGCTATAGATTATTTTCTATGATTTTTAGAAGTTTATAGGATTTTCTGGAATTTCCTATATAAGAATAAATCCAGAAAATGGTTAACTGCGTTAGCATGACGTCGTGGTGATGTCAGCAGGTCAAAGGCGCTAGCCTAGGTCAAACCTGACGGCTGGGACCCACATGTCAGTGTAACAACTAACTAACAGAGTTAATTTGCGCTAACTAAGCTAACACCTAAACTAAACAGGGGCATGGCCCACACGTCAGTGACCTGGGGGGTCAAATCATCGGTCAACCGGGGCTAATCCACCGGCGACTCGACGCCGGCGAGGCCAGACGCGGCGGCGGGGTGCGGGATTCCTCCTCCGGCGACCAAATGGCCGGCGGAGGGCATCTACGTGATGCGGAAGAACTCGCGCATCGAGTGGTGACGGCGGTTGGACCTGGGGTGGCGGGGGTTGTCGCCGGCGTCGTCTTTGGCGGTCGCCGGAGCTCGGGTGAGCTCGGGGTCGACGCTACGGTGGCCGGGGAGGCTCGTGCGGGGCACCTACGTGCTCTACGTGGCGCGGGAAGGAAGTTGAGCACAACGGACGGACCGCTAGGTGGCCGGAGGCTCGTCGGCGGCGGTCACAGGCGGCGGCGCGTGCGGGCGAGCAAGGTGCGGCGGCTACGGCGCACGAGAGCGAGAGCAGAGAGGGGGAAACGGTTCGGTGGCTCACGGCGGTTGCAGCAGGCGTCGAAGCGGGCTCGGGGAAGGCCGGACGGCAACGATTCGACGATGGGGATCCGCGGCGGCCGACGATGAAGAAGAGGTTGGGGACGGTGTTTTGAGGCATCTGGCGTCGAGTGGGTAGACGGGGAGGACGAGGGCGTCGAGGCGGAGGCCATGGACACGTCGGCGAGGCGAGCGGGGGCCTGTGGCCGTGGCTACGGCGAGCGGTGGTGACGGCGGCGCTCGGGTGTGTTCGCGAGAGAGCCAGGGAAGGGGATGGGTTGAGGAGGTGAGCAAGGGGGTTCCAGGGGGGTGCGTGGCGTCTCCAGCCAGCTCCAAGCGGTCGGCGGCAAGCAGGAGGAGGCGTGGCGAGCTCGGCGGTGTCGCGGTGTCCCTCCTCTGCCTACTGGCAGAGGTAGGCGATGACTGGCACCAGGCCAATGGGCTGGGCCGTGCTGGGCCAGGCCAGGTAAGACTCCTTTTTCATTTCTGTTTCTGTTTTCTTTTTCTGTTATTTGTTTTGATTTAGTTTTAAGCACTAAACCATTTTGCTTTCTTCTGATAATTTTGCAGGGACTAAAAGGATTATCCCAAAGCCCCTCACAATTTCTCAGAATTATTGGACACATATTCGATATATAGCAAATATAAATCCAATGCAAATAGTTATTGCATTAGCTTCAAATGCCCAAAATAAATATTTATGAGCTCCTAAAAATATTGGTTTGAATTTTAATTCTAGCCAATATTTTCATAGAGAAACATGAACATTTTCTTGGACCTATTTGAAGCAATTTTTATCTTGGTCTTTTTCAGAAATGATTTCTGAGGCTTTCACATGTCCCCATTTCAAATTCACTGAAATTTAAACATGATGCACACATGACTAGCTAGCCTAGAGCAAACCAGAACTAGGGATGTGACAACTAGTTCTCGAACCCGTAGGGTCCGCACGCTTAATGTTCGATGACGATTTGTATTATGAGTTATGTGATTTGATGACCGAAGTTTTCGGAATCCCGGATGAGATCACGGACATGACGAGGAGTCTCAAAATGGTCGAGACATAAAGAATGATATATTGGACAATGTTATTCGGACACCGGATGAGTTCCGAGAGGTACCGGGTAATTATCGGAGTGCCGGAGGGTTATCGGAACCCCCGGGGGAACTAATGGGCCTTGATGGGCCTTAGTGGAGAGAGAGGAGGGCCACAAGGGGCTGCCCCCCCCTTAGTAGTCCGAATTGCACTAGGGGAAGGGGGCGGCGCCCCCCTTTCCTTCCCCTCCCCCTTCCTTCTTCCCCCTTCCACCAGGTGGAATCCTACTAGGACTTGGAGTCCTAGTAGGACTCCTCTCTCCTGGCGCACCCTACAGGGGCCGGCCGGCCTCCCCCTCCCCTCCTTTATATACGTGGGAGGAGGGCACCCCAAAGGCACACCAAGTCTTCTCTTAGCCGTGTGCGGTGCCCCCTCCACAGTTACACACATCGGTTATATCGTCGTAGTGCTTAGGCGAAGCCCTGCGCCGGTAACTTCATCATCTCCGTTGCCACGCCGTCGTGCTGACGGAACTCTCCCTCGTCCTCAAATGGATCAAGAGCTCGAGGGACGTCATCGAGCTGACCGTGTGCTGACCGCGGAGGTGCCGTACGTTCGGTGCTTGGATCGGTTGGATCGCGAAGACGTTCGACTACATCAACCGCGTTACTAAACGCTTCCGCTTTCGATCTACGAGGGTATGTGGAGACACTCTCCCCTCTCCTTGCTATGCATCACCTAGATAGATCTTGCGTGATCGTAGGATTTTTTTTGAAATACTGCATTCCCCAACAGTGGCATCCGAGCCAAGTCTATGCGTAGATGTTATATGCACGAGTAGAACACAAAGAGTTGTGGGCGATAATAGTCATACTGCTTACCAGCAACGTCTTACTTTGATTCGACGGTATTGTTGGATGAAGCGGCCCGGACCGACATTACATGACCGCGTTCATGAGACTGGTTCTACCGACGTGCTTCGCACACAGGTGGCTGGCGGGTGTCTGTTTCTCCAACTTTAGTTGAATCGAGTTTGACTATGCCCGGTCCTTGTTGAAGGTTAAAACACCACACTTGACAAAAATTCGTTGTGGTTTTTATGCGTAGGTAAGAACGGTTTTTGCTAGAAGCCCGTAGCAGCCACGTAAAACTTGCAACAACAAATTAGAGGACGTCTAACTTGTTTTTGCAGGGCATGTTGTGATGTGATATGGTCAAGACGTGATGAGATATAAATTGTTGTATGAGATGATCATGTTTTGTAACCATTATCGGCAGCTGGCAGGAGCCTTATGGTTGTCGCTTTATTGTATGAAATGCAATCGCCTTGTAATTGCTTTACTTTGTCACTAAGCGGTAGCGATAGTCGTAGAAGCAATAGTTGGCGAGACGACAACGATGCTACGATGGAGATCAAGGTGTCAAGCCGGTGACGATGGAGATCATGACGGTGCTTTGGAGATGGAGATCAAAGGCACAAGATGATGATGGCCATATCATGTCAGATATTTTGATTGCATCTGATGTTTATCTTTTATGCATCTTGTTTTGCTTAGTACGACGGTAGCATTATAAGATGACCCTTCACTAAATTTCAAGGTATAAGTGTTCTCCCTGAGTATGCACCGTTGCTACAGTTCGTCGTGCCGAGACACCGCGTGATGATCGGGTGTGATAAGCTCTACATACACATACAACGGGTGCAAGCCAGTTTTGCACACGCTGAATACCCGGGTTAAACTTGACGAGCCTATCATATGCAGATATGGCCTCGGAACACTGAGACCAAAAGGTCGAACGTGAATCATATAGTAGATATGATCAACATAGTGATGTTCACCATTGAAAACTACTCCATCTCACTTGATGATCGGACATGGTTTAGTTGATATGGATCACGTGATCATTTAGATGACTAGAGGGATGTCTATCTAAGTGGGAGTTCTTAAGTAATATGATTAATTGAACTTTAATTTATCATGTACTCAGTCCTGATAGTATTTGCATATCTATGTTGTAGATCAATAGCTTGCGATGTAGCTCCCCGTTTATATCTTGATATGTTCCTAAAGAAAAATATGTTGAAAGATGATAGTAGCAATGATGCGGATTGGGTCCGTGATCCGAGGACTATCCTCGCTGCTGCACCGAAGAATTATGTCCTTGATGCACCGCTAGGTGACGGACCTATTGCAGGAGTAGATGCAGACGTTATGAACGTCTGGCAAGCTCGGTATGATGACTACTTGATAGTTTAGTGCTCCATGCTTCACGGCTTAGAACCGAGACTTCAGAAATGTTTTGAACACCACGGAGCATATAAGTTGTTCCAAGAGCTGAAATTGGTATTTCAGACTCATGCCCGAGTCGAGAGGTATGAGACCTCTGACAAGTATTTTGCCTACAAGATGGAGGAGAATAGCTCAACCAGTGAGCATGTGCTCAGAATAGCTGAGTACTACTATCGCTTGAATCAAGTGGGAGTTAATCTTCCAGATAAGATAGTGATTGATAGACTTCTCTGGTCACTATCACCAAGTTACTGGAACTTTGTGATGAACTATAATATGAAAGGGATGATGAAAACGATTGCCTAGCTCTTCGTGATGCTGAAATCGGTGAAGGTAGAAATCAAGAAAAGCATCAAATGTTGGTGGTTGACAAAACCACTAGTTTCAAGAAAAAGGGCAAGGGACAGAAAGGGAACTTCAAGAAGAACAACAAAAAAGTTGCCGCTCCCATGAAGAAGCCCAAAGCTAGACCCAAGCCTGAAACTGAGTGCTTCTACTGCAAAGGAAATGGTCACTCGAAGCGGAACTGCCCCAAATACTTGGCGGATAAGAAGGATGGCAAAGTGAACAAAAGTATATATGATATACATGTTATTGATGTGTACTTTACTAGTGTTCATAGTAGCCCCTGGGTATTTGATACCGGTTCAGTTGCTATGATTAGTAACTCGAAACAGGAGTTACAAAATGAACAAAGACTAGTTGAGGGTGAGGTGACGATGCGTGTTGGAAATGATTCCAAGGTTGATAAGATCACCATCACATACTCCCTCTACCTTCGGGATTAGTATTGGAACTAAATAAATGTTATTTGGTGTTTGCGTTGAGCATAAATATGATTGGATCATGTTTATTGCGATACGATTATTCATTTAAGTCAGAGAATAATTGTTATTCTGTTTACATGAATAAAACCTTCTATGGTCTTACATCCAGTGTAAATGGTTTACTGAATCTCGATCACAGTGATACACATAATATTGATGCCAAAAGATGCAAAGTTAATAATGATACTGCAACTTATTTGTGGCACTACCATTTAGGTCATATTGGTGTAAAGCGCATGAAAAAACTCCATGCTGATGGGCTTTTGGAATCACTTGATGCTTGCAAACCATGCCTCATGGGCAAGATGATTAAGACTCCGTTCTCCGGAACAATGGAGGGAGCCACTGACTTATTGCAAATAATACATACTGATGTATGCGGTCCGATGAGTGTTGAGGCTCGCGGCGGATATCGTTATTTTCTAACCTTCATAGATGATTTAAGCAGATATGGGTATATCTACTTAATGAAACACAAGTCTGAAACATTTGAAAAGTTCAAAGAAAATCAGAGTGAAGTTGAGAATCATCGTAACAAGAAAATAAAGTTTCTACGATCTGATCGCGGAGGCAAATATTTGAGTTACGAGTTTGGCCTTCATTTAAAAACAATGTGGAATAGTTTCACAACTCATGCCACCTGGAACACCACAGCGTAATGGTGTGTCCGAACGTCGTAACCGTACTTTATTAGATATGGTGCGATCTATGATGTCTCTTACCGATTTACCACTATCGTTTTGGGGTTATGCGTTAGAGACAATTGCATTCACGTTAACTAGGGCACCATGTAAATCCGTTGAGACGACATCGTATGAACTATGGTTTGGCAAGAAACCTAAGCTATCGTTTCTTAAAGTTTGAGGTTGCGATGCTTATGTGAAAAAGCTTCAGCCTGATAAGCTCGAACCCAAATCTGAGAAGTGCGTCTTCATAGGATACCCAAAAGAAACTGTTGGGTACACCTTCTATCACAGATTCGAAGGCAAGATCTTTGTTGCTAAGAATGGATCCTTTCTAGAGGTAATTGTACCTTCTCTCAATTTGGAAAGTAGTTCATCAGAAGAAATCTGTTCTCGTGATGCCTACACCAACTAGAGAGGAAGCTAATGATAATGATCATGAAACTTCAGATCAAGTTACTACCAAACCTCGTAGGTCAACCAGAGTACGGTCCGCACCAGAGTGGTACGGTAATCCTATTATGGAAGTCATGTTACTAGACCATGACGAATCTACGAACTACGAGGAAGCGATGATGAGCCAAAATTCTGAGAAATGGCTTGAGGCCATGAAATCTGAGATGGGATCCATGTATGAGAACAAAGTATGGACTTTGATTGACTTGCCCGATGATCGGCGAGCCATTGAGAATAAATGGATCTTCAGGAGGAAGACGAACGCTGATAGTAGTGTTACTATCTACAAAGCTTGAATTGTCGCAAAAAAGTTTTCGACAAGTTCAAGGTGTTGACTACGATAAGATTTTCTCACTCGTGGCGATGCTTAAGTCTGTCCGAATCATGTTAGCAATTGCCACATTTTATGAAATCTGGCAAATGGATGTCAAAACTGCATTCCTTAATGGATTTCTTAAAGAAGAGTTGTATATGATGCAACAAGAAGGTTTTATCAATCCTAAAGGTGCTAACAAAGTGTGCAAGCTCCAGCGATCCATTTATGGACTGGTGCAAGCCTCTCGGAGTTGGAATATACGCTTTGATAGTGTGATCAAAGCATATGGTTTTATACAGACTTTTGGAGAAGACTGTATTTACAAGAAAGTGAGTGGGAGCTCTGTAGCATTTCTGATATTATATGTGGATGACATATTGTTGATCGGAAATGATACTGAATTTCTGAATAGCATAAAAGGATACTTGAATAAGAATTTTTCAATGAAAGACCTCGGTGAAGCTGCTTATATATTGGGCATCAAGATCTATAAAGATAGATCAAGACGCTTAATTGGACTTTCACAAAGCACATTCAAAGAAAGGGTTCTTGCCTATGTTACAAGGTGTGAAGTTGAGTCAGACTCAACGCCCGACCACTGCAGAAGATAGAGAGAAAATGAAAGTCATTCCCTATGCCTCAGCCATAGGTTCTATCATGTATGCAATGATGTGTACTAGACCTGATGTGTGCCTTGCTATTAGTTTAGCAGGGAGGTACCAAAGTAATCCAGGAGTGGATCACCGGACAGCGGTCAAGAACATCCTGAAATACCTGAAAGGTCTAAGGATTTGTTTCTCGTTTATGGAGGTGCCAAAGAGCTCGTCGTAAATGGTTACGCCGATGCAAGCTTTGACACTGATCCAGATGACTCTAAGTCACAAACCAGATACGTATTTATATTGAATGGTGGAGCTGTCCGTTGGTGCAGTTCCAAGCAGAGCGTCGTGGCGGGATCTACGTGTGAAGCGGAGTACATAGCTGCTTCGGAAGCAGCAAATGAAGGAGTCTGGATGAAGGAGTTCATATCCAATCTAGGTGTAATACCTAGTGCATCGGGTCCAATGAAAATATTTTGTGACAATACTGGAGCAATTGCCTTGGCGAAGGAATCCAGATTTCACAAGAGAACCAAACACATCAAGAGATGCTTCAATTCCATCTGCGATCAAGTCAAGGAGGGAAACATAGAGATTTGCAAGATACACACGGATCTGAATGTGGCAGCCCCGTTGAGTAAACTTCTCTCACAAGCAAAACATGATCACACCTTAGTACTCTTTGGGTGTTAATCACATAGCGATGTGAACTAGATTATTGACTCCAGTAAACCCTTTGGGTGTTAGTCACATGGAGATGTGAACTAATCACATAAAGATGTGAACTATTGGTGTTAAATCACATAACGATGTGAACTAGATTATTGACTCTAGTGCAAGTGGGAGACTGAAGAAATTTGCCCTAGAGGCAATAATAAAGATGTTATTTATATTTCCTGATATCATGATAAATGTTTATTATTCATGTTAGAATTGTATTAACCGGAAACTTAGTACATGTGTGAATACATAGACAAACCAAGTGTCCCTAGTATGCCTCTACTTGACTAGCTCGTTAATCAAAGATGGTTAAGTTTCCTGACCATGGACATGTGTTGTCATTTGATGAACGGGATCACATTATTAGAGAATGATGTGATGGACAAGACCCATCCGTTAGCTTAGCATTATGATCATATAGTTTTATTGCTATTACTTTCTTCATGACTTATACATGTTCCTCTGACTATGAGATTATACAACTCCTGAATACCGGAGGGACACCTTGTGTGCTATCAAATATCACAACGTAACTGGGTGATTATAAAGATGCTCTACAGGTGTCTCCGAAGGTGTTTGTTGGGTTGGCATAGATCGAGATTAGGATTTGTCACTCCGTGTATCGGAGAGGTATATATGGGCCCTCTCGGTAATGCACATCACTACAAGCTTTGCAAGCAATGTGACTAATGAGTTAGTTACGGGATTATGCATTACGGAACGAGTAAAGAGACTTGTCGGTAACGAGATTGAACTAGGTATGATGATACCGATGATCGAATCTCGGGCAAGTAACATACCGATGACAAAGGGAATTACGTATGTTGTTATGCGGTTTGACTGATAAAGATCTTCGTAGAATATGTAGGAGCCAATATGAGCATCCAGGTTCCACTATTGGTTATTGACCGGAGATGTGTCTCGGTCATGTCTACATAGTTCTCGAACCCGTAGGGTCCGCACGCTTAACGTTCGATGACGATTTGTATTATGAGTTATGTGATTTGATGACCGAAGTTTGTTCGAAGTCCCGGATGAGATCACAGACATGACGAGGAGTCTCGAAATGGTCGAGACATAAATAATGATATATTGGACGATGTTATTCGGACACCGGATGAGTTCCGAGAGGTACCGGGTAATTATGGGAGTGCCGTAGGGTTATCGAAACCCCCGGGGGAACTAATGGGCCTTTATGGGCCTTAGTGGAGAGAGAGGAGGGCGGCAAGGGGTGCCCCCCTTAGCAGTCCGAATTGTACTAGGGGAAGGGGGTGGCGCCCCCCTTTCCTTCCCCTCTCCCTCTCTCTTCCTTCTTCCCCCTTCCACCAGGTGGAATCCTACTAGGACTTGGAGTCCTAGTAGGACTCCTCTCTCCTAGCGCGCCCTATAGGGGCCGGACGGCCTCCCCCTCCCCTCCTTTATATACGTGGGAGGGGGGCACCCCAAAGGCACACCAAGTCTTCTCTTAGCTGTGGGTGGGACCCCCCTCCACAGTTACACACCTCGGTCATATCCTCGTAGTGCTTAGGTGAAGCCCTGCGTCGGTAACTTCATCATCACCATCGCCACGCCATCGTGCTGACGGAACTCTCCCTCGTCCTCAACTGGATCAAGAGCTCGAGGGACGTCATCGAGCTGAACGTGTGCTGAACACGGAGGTGCCGTACGTTCGGTGCTTGGATCGGTTGGACTGCGAAGACGTTCGACTACATCAACCGCGTTACTAAACGCTTCCTCTTTCGGTCTACGAGGGTACGTGGACACACTCTCCCCTCTCGTTGCTATGCATCACCTAGATAGATCTTGCGTGATTGTAGGAATTGTTTTGAAATATTGCGTTCCCCAACACGATCAAACTCGGAATCCCGATGCACAAGACATTTCGACAATGGTAAAACAAAACTAGCAAGACCGCCCGATGTACCGACAATACTGATAGGAGTTGCACGTATCTCATTCTTAGGGCACACCGGATGGGCCTGACGTCGGGTTGACTGAGACCCTGGTTGCCCAGGGGCGCCGGACATCACCCAGTTTGGACCGACACTCATGAGGAGCACTGGCCCAGGGTTGTTGATTAAGAGTCCACTGGTGCTAGCCGGTCCCTATGCAAGTTTTAGTTGTTATTAGGCAAATGGTAAAACCAATGTTGGGCCTTGCTGGAAGAGTTTTATTCAAAGCAAACTGTCAAGGGGGCCCCATAAACCCCGACTGTGTTAGGAACGCAAAATCAGGGAACATAACACCGGTATGATGGAAACTAGGGCGGCAAGAGTGTAACAAAACACCAAGCAAAAGGCCGAGCCTTCCACCGTTTACCAAGTATATAGATACATTAATTAAATAAGAGATATTGTGATATCCTATGATATCCATGTCCCAACATGGAACAGCCTAAAACCGCACCTGCAACTAGCAACGCTATAAGAGGGGCTGAGCAAAGCGGCAACATAGCCAACCAACGGTTTGCTGGGATGGTGGAAAGGTTAGAGGCTTATCATGGCAATTGGGGAGGCTTGATAAACAAGTGGTAGGTAGCACGACATAGCGGTAGCATCGAGACAACTAGCAAGCAAAGATAGTAGTAGTATCCAAGGGAATGGTCATCTTGCCTGAAATCCTGCTAGGAAGAAGACCGAATCCATGAAGAAGACGACCCAACGGAGTCGAATGGATCCTCACAATCAAAACGTATCCGGAACTATCGAGAAAAAGCACAACCGGAAAGAAGCAAACAACATAGTAAACACTCAATCATAAACATGGCATGATGCACAATCAAGTATGATGCATGTCCAGTTTAATGAGTCATGACAAGATGCAACGAACAATACTACAAATTAAGTGGTGCTCAATATGCAACGAGTTGCATATTGAGGAAACACCACATTCATTTATTTGGTTCGCGCTCGTTTATGTACATGACAAGATTAAATGTTGGTTAACATGGCAAGAGGTGAAGCATGAGTAACTATTTATCTAGGCAAGTTTAATTGAGGCCGGAAGTAACAAACAACAATTTCGGAAAATCCTCATATGCATATTTCGAATTTGTTAATGTTCTGCCCTAAATCATATTTAAATGTTGTTAAATAGTAAAATAAAGTGCACCATGTTAATCTACATATTTTTTACCCCATTTACATATAAAGTTCATTTAATTCGGAGCTGCGGTTATTTAGTTATGAATTAAGTCGTTTTAACATGTCATTATGCAAATTAAATGCAAACATCAATTTAAATATTTTAACATGGATGAAAGTTGCATATTATGAAACTAGATAAAATTCTAAGCATTTTACATATTTAAATCATTTTAATCCGATGCACGGTTAGTCAGATATTATATGCATGAACATGAGGGTGTAATCTGTAAAACAGGTTTTCTCTGGATAATTGCTAAATCGTTCCGCGGAATTAAAACGTGAATAGGGCCGAATCTGGCTGGCCCGATAGTGCACAGGGGGATCTTGGGAGGCTGCTCACATTGGGCTGGTAGAGCAAGCAGACGCAGAGGAAGCCCACGCGCGTTGAAGGAGCGGTCAACGGGCGCTGAACGAGGCAGCGTCGTCCTCTGCTTGATGTAGAGGCTGAACAAGCGCGGCGCGATGGGACTTGGGCGCGGGGCTGCAGGGCCGGGACGGCGGGGTCTTGGGCGGAGCTGTGGGCGAGGAACGGCAGCGCAGTGGCGGGATCCAGGCGACGGTACGGAGGGGGCGCGAGCGAGGCTCTCATCGAGGTCCTTCAGGAAGCAGAGCAGTGGCGGCAGGAACTTGGAGCTTGACTCCCATAGCGGTGGTTGTAGAATGAGAGACAGAGAGATTAGAGAAAAGTAAGAGCAGCGGGAGGGAGGTAGGAGAGATGGGGCGGCGCGGGGCTCATCTGCCGGGGGTGCTCGACGGCGGAGGGGGCTCCGGTGCTACTGCGGCTTGCCGCACGCAAAGGACCGGGGATGACGGAGCTGGACTGAGGCAGAAGAACACTGAAGACCCCGGGCGGCCATGCCGCTGGAGCTCCTGTGACATAGAGACAAAGAGAAATTGAGAGAGATGTTGGCGCCGCCTCTCGTGGCGCCCCTCTTTTTTTACCTCTTCCCTCACACAAGGAGAAACTCCACACACACAAGCTTTGCCAAGAGGCTTCCTTGGTGATCACACGGTGGCTACATTACTTTCCAGCCCTCACGGCCCCCTTCTCATTACTCAATGTGCATATATATACAAGACTCACACACCCTAGCCAGCCATCACGTCGGGCCACCACGCACGCCCTAAACGGCCGCCACACTCTGCCACTCCTCCAACTACCTACATGCATGCATGCCCACACCCAGCGCGTGGCCAGCATCCTCCTAACGGCCAGCCACAGGACCTGAATGCCATGCAAAGCACACATACGTAGCTAGATACTATAACAAACTAATGACTCAGCTGATCCTACGCCACAGCTCAAAGCCTCCAACTGGTTCGTCCAGCGCTCTAGCCCCTTGCGCGTCCGGTCGTTTCTCATGACTATGCTACTTTGCACAGCACCGCGGCTTCACACCGCCACGCTTTCGCTGTGTCCCGCGCACACCCGACGCGCCCGACGAGTCCGACCGCACCAGTGCGTCCCGCATGTCCCGCGCGTACCCGACGCGCCCGACGAGCCCGACCGCACCAGTGCGTCCCGCATGTCCCGCGCGCACCCGACGCGCCCGACGAGCCCGACCGCACCAGACGCCGTGGCTTATTCCAACACACACCCCCTAAGCCACGATCTTGACGTTGCCGGAGTTATTGCAGCTCTCGTCGTTGCCGTCGTCATGGACGCCTTCGTTCGACGCCACCGCGTGCCTCCACGCCCGCTACGACGTGCCGTGTGCTCGTCGCGCCCGCGCCATGGTTGCCGTGTCGCTCGATGTCGAAGCCGTGTGCCACTACCGCATCCGGACTCGCTGTGCGTCGTCGCCGCCATGCGCTCGCCGTGCACCGCAACCGCGCCGCCGCGACCTCCATGCCCGCCGTGCTCGTCGCGGACTCACCATGCGCCGCCTCCGCGTCCACCATGACAGCCGCAGCGCCGCGCACCTCCATAGGACGACACACGGCCCGGAGCTTCGGGCATCCGCCGACGAACGCCGCCATCGCCGCCACGCCTCCGGCACGGTGAACCACGCCCAAGACAACCAAGCTCATGATACCAATTGTTGGCGCCGCCTCTCGCGGCGCCGCTCTTCTTCTACCTCTTGCCTCACACAAGGAGAAACTCGACACACACACACACACATGCACCAAGGAAGAATACACAAGCTTTGCCAAGAGGCTCCCTTGGTGATCACACGATGGCTACATTGTTTTCCAGCCCTCACGGCCCCCTTCTCATTACTCAGTGTGCATATATATACAAAAGACTCACACGCACTAGCTAGCCATCACGTTCGGCCACCACGCACGCCCTAAACAGCCGCCACACTCGGTCACTACTCCAACTACCTACATGCATGCATGCCCACACCCAGCGGGTGGCCAGCATCTTCCTAACGGCCAGCCACAGGACCTGGATGCCATGCAAAGCACACATACGTAGCTAGATACTACTCCCTCCGTTCCTAAATATTTGTCTTTCTAGACATTTCAAATGGTTACAATATACGGATGTATGTAGACATATTTTAGAGTGTAGATTCACTCATTTTGCTTCGTATGTAGTCATTTGTTGAAATCTCTAGAAAGACAAATATTTGGGAATGGAGGGAGTATAACAAACTAACAGACTCAGCTGATCCTACGCCACAGCTCCAAGCCACCAACTGGTTCGTCCAGCGCTCTAGCCCCTTGCGCGTCCGGTCGTTTCTCATGACTATGCTGCTTTGCACAGCACTGCGGCTTCACACCGCCACGCTTCCGCTACGTCCCGCGCGCACCCGACGCGCCCAACGAGCCCGACTGCACCAGACGTCGTGGCTTATTCCAACAAGAGATGTGAGATGAGGGAGGACCAGAGGAAAACATGAGCGAGAGGGAGAAGAGGAGCGACGGGACCTGGGTGGTTCGATCGTCGACGGTGACGAGGCTCACCGGAGCAGACGAGGGTAGCGGGGTCGAGCTCGAGGTCGGGGCGCGTAGGAGGAGGAGCTTCGGGGGTGAGCTCAAGAGCGAGGACAGGGGCTCGGGCACGTCTGCTCGCGGGGAAATGGGGCGCTGCCGCACTGGTGGTTGGATCGGGGACGGTGGAGGCTGGTTGGTTGGGGATGGATCCCGAGGGGAGCAGATAGGAGGAGTGCCGGCGGGGAGGAGGATTTGATGGGACAGCCGTCCGAGATTTTAGGGTTGCGGTGATTATACAACAGGTGGATTAGGTTAGGTGCCATTTGGGCCCTCCGATTTAAAGCGGACGGTCGAGAAAATTAGGCTAGGGGGAGTCCAAATAAGAAACCGAAGATACTTCAGGGATGTTTGGGGATGATCCCCATCGGTCACGACTGCCCAGGTCGGGTTTGGGGGAGTTTCAGAGGCGCACACGAGGGGGTCTGTGCAGTATGCAGAGAGACTCTGGTTTAGGAAGAGAGAAAACGAAGAACCAGGTTGCAAGTCGGATTTGTCTCGAAACGGCCAACGATGACAAAGGAGAGACGCGGCAACTACGAAGGAGAGACGCGACAAGTACGAACGGATGCAAGTTTTGAAAAGTGACAGCAGTGGAGTGCCGATGCAATGCGAATGATGCGATGATGAATGCAACAAACAAATGAACACACAACAACAACAAAATAACTGTAAGGCGTCTGTAGCGTCGGTCTCGGATTGTTACAGTTGTTAACCTGTACACATTAACCACCACGTGGGAACAGTTATGAGCACTCGGCGTTGTATGTATCAACCGAAGCTCTCCAAACATCAGTAACTGAGCGGCGCGCGCCCGGGTGGCCTGCGTAAGCACTTGCCTTGTATGAGGACGTTGCCAGGATTAACACCGGCCGCGTTCGCAACATGCAGGAGTGCAATGGGCGATGGGCCCAAGAACCCCGCACGCTTAGGATCAGGCTCTAACAAAACTAACTTGATTACATGATGAATCTCATCCAAATCCTCACCGACCAGCAAGCCTACGAAGGAATTACTCACTCCCGATGGGGAGTATCATGGAATTGGCGATGGAGATTGGTTGGTGATGATGAAGAACAAAGATCCCCCTCTCCGGAGCCCCAAACGGACTCCAGATCTGCCCTCCCGAGGAAGAATAAGGCTTGGCGGCGGCTCCGTCTCGTGGATCGCGATAATTCTTTCTCCCTATTTTTTTCTGGAAATATGTGATTTTATAGTATCAGGGGGTCGTCAGTGGGGCCACCAGGTGGGTACAACCCACCTGGGCATGCCAGGAGAGGGGGGCGCGCCCTGGTGGGTTGTGCCCAACCAGGGCCCCCTCTCCGGTGGGTCCTGGCTCCAGAAATTCTTATTATTGATATAAAAAATCCTCGCAAAGTTTTGTTACATTCCGAGAACTTTTATTTCTGCACAAAAATAACACCATGGTAGTTCTGCTGAAAACAGCGTCAGTCCGGGGTTAGTTTCATTCAAATCATGCAAATTAGAGTCCAAAACAAGAGGAAAAACGTGAGAAAAGTAGATACGTTGGAGACGTATCAACTCCCCCAAGCTTAAACCTTTGCTTGTCCTCAAGCAATTCAGTTGATAAACTGAAAGTGAGAAAGAAAAACTTTTACGAACTCTTTTGCTCTTGTTTGCATAAATAAGCTTAAACATCACCCAGGTTTTCAGCCATCATTATAACTAACCATGTCGACAATAACACTTAAAGATTGTAATGACTCATATCAATGACATAATCAGCTAGCGAGCAATAATAAGATATCTCAAATAGCAACACGTTGTCAAAACAACCATGATATAATATGACAATAATGGTATCTCGCTAGCCCTTTCTGAGACCGCAAAACATAAATGCAGAGCACCTCCAAAGTTCAAGCAGTGACTAAACATTGTAATTCATGGTAGAAAAGATCCATTCATGATGCACCCAACATTAGCTATACATAATGCATAAATCATGACAGCTGTGCTCTACTCAGTTTCCAGCGCTTGTTTTTAGAAGGTGATAACACAACATAAAAGTAAATAGAAAGTCCCTTCGCATAGGGAAGCAGTGATTTGCAGAGGTGCCTGAGCTCTGTTTTTTTAAAACAAAGATAAATGATATTTTGAGACATGCTCCCTTCTTATTCACTTCACGATCATCAGTTATCAACATCTTCCATGCAAAGCACGCTAGTGGCGGTTCCCAAGCGATAAAAGTAAAGGTTTTGACTCCATTGGGAGTTTTTGTTTGATTAATTCAGAGATGAACTCTTTTTCATGTTTGCAGTTTGGGACTGGGCATCCCTATTACTGCCCATTTTCTCGTGCGATGGCGAGTGAATAAACACTCGACCTGAGAATAACCCGCTTAGCACGGAAGATATCAACCACCTCCTGTCATTCCATGAACGACCCAGGCACACAAAAAGGATAATTTTTAGAAGTTTTTAGAGGTGACACATGCAAATTTACTTAGGACGGCAGGGTAATACCGTATATAGGTAGGTATGGTGGACTCATCTGGAATAACTTTGGGTTCAAGGTTTTTGATGTACAAGCAGAGTTCCCACTTAGTACAGGCGAAGGCTAGGAATTAAGATTGAGAAGTGGCCAGCTAGAGAGCAACAAGGATCATAATCATGCATTATGCATAAGTAACATTGGACACTAGCATGAGTAGGATATGAACACCATGAACATAAATATTATAGAGGCTATATTGGTTTTGATTCAACTACATGCATGAACATGTACCAAGTCAAGCCACTCAAACATTTAGAGGAGGATACCATATCATCATACTACATCACAATCATTTTAACGCTATGTTGATATCCAAGATAAATCATTATCAACTCCCAGCTACTTATGCATGGCATGAGAAACTATAATCTCTAATTGTCATTGCAAACATGTTTAATCATAATGGGCTGAAGCCTGGATACTAGGTTAAACATATTTACACAAACGGAACACATCGAGTTCATACCAGTTTCTCCTTGCCACGGCAAGTTCATCGAATATCGTCATTATTGCCTTTCACTTGCACGACCGAATGATATGAAGATAATAATAGTGCAAGAATGCCGTGGACTAAGCTGGAATCTGCAAACATTTTATTCAACAGGAGAAGACAAGGTAAAATGGGCTCTTTATTAGTTCAACAATTATTCATATGAGAGCCACTCAACATTTTCATCGTGGTCTTCTCCTCGGTAAGACTCGGATAAAAAGAAAAGAAATTCAAAGAAACGCACTGAAATATTTTTGGAGTTTTTGGTTTTCTTCAACAAGCAAATAAAAAGCAAAAACGAGAAAAACTATTTACACGGGAAAGCTCCCAACAAGCAATAGAAGAACAAGGAAATCTTTTTGGATTTTCTTTTTAATGCTATTACTAAGCATGCATAGAAAGTAAATTATTGCAACTAATTTTTGTGTTTTTTCTAAAGTTTTTCAAACACACAAGAAGAAAGCAAGAAAAATAAATCTAAGCATGGATGATACAATGAAAAAGTGTGAACACCGACAGGTGGAATGATATGTGAGCATGAATATAATGTCGGTGAGAAACACGTACTCCCCCAAGCTTAGGCTTTTGGCCTAACCTGGTAATCGATCAATAGCCTGGAGGGTATTAGTCGGCGTGGTAGCTCACAGAGGCTCTCGGTGCGGATGCCTCAGCACGCCGTGCCGCCACCACTGCTGCGTTATGAGCTCGGGCCTCGCTCTCAAGAACAAAATATCTTCCCTTGTTGTTATAATCAAAGAGAGCAGGCACCGGAAAATATGTGTCCACAACATGTGATTGGTTAAACATCAGATTATAAGTGAAGTCATGAATCCTTCCTTTAAGGATTTTATGCTCTTTTAAAGCATATCTAAATACTGAGTGGGTAGGATAGGATCAAAGGGCAAAGGTGAAACACCCAGCCCTCGTGCTAGACGTGTGGCATAAATTCCACCATAGAACCAGCCACTTTTGGCGTTATGCTAAAGTCTACGTGCAACAATCGCTCCAAGGTTATAATTCCTTTCACCAGTGAGAGCGGTGTGAATGAGGCTCAAGTCTGGCGCACAAAGTATGCTACAGTCTTGTTTGCCTACTATGCATTTCCCGTTAAATAATGCAAAATACTAAATTGCGGGAAAGTGAATGCTCTTTATTCTTCCTTGTCTTACTCCCCTATTTTCACCGTAACAAAGGCTAGTCAAGAAAGACTCGTACTCAGCCTTTGGTGGCTCATCAAGCGAACTCCAAAATGGAAGTTTGCAATGGTAAGCAAAGTTCTCAAGTGGAATAGTATATGGATTATCATAAAGCATAAACGACACCCTAGACTCACGTGGAAAATATTTAAATCCTTTGACAAATGATTCAGTGAGAAGTTGGTGTTGTTCACACTATCTGAAAGGTAGGGACCGAGTCCGGCATTGTGAACATATTGCTCAAATTCCTCCTTAATGCCCACTCGCATCATATACTCATCGCAAGGCCATAAGCATGTTTTGGTAGCGGCACTTCATTTGGAACTTTCACTTGGTTCAACATAAGACCGGCAGACAGAACAATCACTAGAAGATGCCCCCGAGGATTGCCTCCTCGAAGAACTCCTTCCAAATAAGTTCATCATGTCCGCGTACAATTTTCTGAAAATAAAATTTTTTAGGCTGACAAAAATTTATCAACAAAACTTTATAAAATTGATAGCAACTACTCATAGGGATACATAGAGGCCATATCAAGCATTCAAACTACTTAGAACACTAAGAATTCAACAAGCAAGCACATATACAGCAGCACCAAGAGTAGCTAATTATTCAAAGTATAAACCATTAAAACAAAAACTAACTGGACAAATGGTGGAGTCACATACCAAGCAACAATCCCCCAAAACAGTTTCAGAAACGGAGCTTCGAGCAAAGAGATCGAAATCCACGTGTTGGAGCTCAAGAATACGGGAGAGAGAGCAATGGGGATTTTTTTTCTGGAGGTGAGTGATGATGTGGGCTAAAGAGATAAGTGAGAGGCCCACGTGGGGACCACAACCCACCAGGGTGCGCCTGGGGTGCTGGCGCGGCCAGGTAGGTTGTGCCCACCTGGTGCACCTCCCTCTGGTAGTATTTGCACCAAAAATTCAGAAAAAAAATCATATAAAATTTTCAGGGCATCCTGGCACACACACACTCGGCAAAATGAGTTCATGTGCAACCGGCGAGCGCTCAAATACGGAAATAGGTATAGTAGAGCTAAAAAATACAATCATACAGGCGAAATTGTTTCCGGTCGCAAGTACATCCCACACAGTCAGTCCCGCTAAACGTTTCCATTCGTATGTTGATGCGGAGCATCCCACAATCATCCCCATGGACGCATCTACATCTCCTACGACTCCACTTGGACCAATGAAAAGAGCCCGAGCAAAGGCTATCGAAGATAAGGTGAACTCGCTCCTCTTCGAACTACTACTTTCGACACATGAGACATGGCTACTACCTCAAACGGAAACACTATGTGTACTCAGGTACTTGGAGGGAAGCCACGGAACATCTACACCTAATGGACAAGACGGCGAGGACACCAAGTGCGAAGGACAAGAAGAAGAGCTGCCACGGAAGCTACAGGCTCCGGGCGACCGGCCCATCCCGGACGTCCGATCCCTGGAGGTCACAATAGCCCAAGGAACTGAGGCCTGCAAACGCTACAGCGGCCAAACGACCGACCAGAACCGGACGTCCGACGACTCCCAGGCTCCGGACGACCGAACCCCTCCGGACGACCGATGCTACGCTAACAGAAGGAAATTAGCGGAAGTCCGAGGAAGACCAGACGACCGGTGACCGGACGACCGGACACCTACGGATGTCGGAGGCCGTGGCAACAGAACCTAAACTACGGAAATCCGAAGAACTACGGACGTCCGGACCCCCCTGAGCCTTCGGACGACCGGCACCCCACGGATGTCCGGACCCTGGCTGCATCCAGTTTCGGGCCGAAGCCCATGTACCCCTCCACTTCGCCCCTCTTTTGCACTAAGACTATAAATAGACCTCTCCCTCCTCCTAGTTAGGGTTAGCATTGGTTTAGCTCATATGTGAGATAGAGCTTTGCTCATCCATGATGGATCTACTCCACGAGAGAGACCGTGGCCCCTCTACGGAGAAGATCCCCTTGGATTCAAGACCCCCTCTTGGGTGGCCCCATCAAGAACTCCTCACGGAGAAGAACCGGTTACCTATGTATCATCCCTTGTTGGATTTGGACCGTGTGATCTCTATGCGTTCTTGGATCTAGCATATGTGTGACTATCTCTTGTTGGTTTGAGAGTTCCTCTTGTGTTTTCCCTCGTGATTCCCCTCGTGTTCTTAGTTGGGATCCGCTCCTTTCATGAAAGATCGGCCGTATAGGGTTCCACCCTACATCATCTTGGTATCATGAGCCACGTTGATCACGATTTCGGAGCCTCCCCGTTGTGTTTTCTAGCTTGATTTTGTTGTTTTTCGACCTAATCCGAAAATTCCCCACAAAAATAGGCCCCATTTTTTTTGTGATTTGTTGGTGTGATGAAGTTTTGTTGGATTTGATCCATGGATTTGCTTTGCCTTGAGTGGATCTAGCTTTCCCCCATCATCTCCACAATTTCCTTCCACGAAATCGCCCGGATTTGACCAATCTCGCCACTTCCACCACGAACCCTAGTAGTTCATCCCGTGCCCGAAATCGCCCAGGCACCAGAGGTCCGACAGCCTCCGGACGTCCGACGACCGGACGACCGCAATTCTCCGGACGTCCATAATACCCTGACGAAACTGAATTTTTTCCCCAAAAATTTTCAGCCACATCCACCACTTCCGCATACCACCACCATAGCTTTTCCGCCACGCAACTCCGACGATTTTGACACATTTTGGTCTTGGAGAATTTGAGTTGTGGTAACCGTGTACTTTTGTGTTTCGGCTATCTAGGTACGGTTCGACATCGACATCACCGCCACTCATCTTCGCCACGGACTCGTCATCATCGGTAACCTTCTCTCGGTATCGTGATATCATCATACATTCTCGCAATTGCATTGATAACCCCATAGCCTTACTTTTTGCGTAGCTTACCCATCGAGACTAGCCTTTGAGTATTGCCGGCAACGTGACTTGTGCACTTTAGTGATCATACTTCCCATAGCATAAACACCATATCATCGTGTTGCATATATTGGTATCATCTCTTGTGTCACAAAGTTGTCATCGCATACACAATTGCTATCTTAGTTCGTGAAGCATTACATGAGAAAAGAGCTCAAACAACAAAGAGCCCAACAAGCTTTTAAGCAAAAAGGAAAGATAAGCAAAGATCTTATAAGCAAGAACCATAGCATCATACAACATTAAGATTGTCATACTCAATCATCTTAGATCATAGCATAGAAACATCATACATATAGCATACTTGGGATAGAAGTCGTTGCATTTTTGCGTAGTAGGTTGTGCACAAGTTCGTATCCGCCTATTGTGCAATCGTGCTAGCGTCCCTCTAGTGTTGTGCAACAAGAGCATCTTTGTGGATTCCACATTTTGGCTCACCCTTGGTTGCACGACCCCACTTATCTATTTGTGTGTGTGTTTCCGTGTACCTTATCTTGCTATTGGTCTACTTGTTGCATTTGCAAATTTGTGAATCTTTTCCAACATTATTGAGTCTCACTAACAATTGCATCAAATTTTATGCCACCATCCTAACCAAGCTCCACCATAAGCTTTTACTTGTGTAGGTGTGAGAAAACGACAAGAATTGGTACCAATTGTGCTATTTCCTTGTTACACATTGGAGTGATCTTTGATCCGTCTTCAACATCGGTTAAGGTACATTTGGTATTGGTTCTTCTCTTTCTCTCACTCACATATCTTTATTTGGAATGATGGATAGGCCAAGTACCTCTACAAACCCACTCTTCCTTGAGCAAGACGACGATCCAAACAACTACGTCACCAAGCTACACCTATTTGGAACGCAACGAGCCTTGCATGAAGAGGAACTAGAAATGAGCGACCGCATCGACAACCTCGCCACCGACTTGCGACTCTCCGAGCAACGTACAAGAGACTACTTCGACAACAAGCTCGACGAACACAAGCACGAGAATGCCGCAAGAATGGACGAGATTCGTGCCTTGTTGGTCAACCGCTCTTCTACCACTTCGTCCTACTCAAGAAGGAGCGGCTTGAGTCGACACTCCGACGACACTATATCCGGCTCAAGTACCACGACATCAAACACTCTTCGTCATGCCGCGCGTCAAGATCGTCAAGCAAACCGGAATCCTCGACACGACACCGAGTCTCAAGAGCATCGACACCGTCAAACCCAAGCTGCATTCGCGCAAGCACAAGAACGGCAACGCCAACAACAACAAGAACACGAGGAGCGTGCGCGACAACATCAAGATGCACAAGACACCGAGGCACAATGTCAAGAACAACAACTACGTGAAGCTCAAGCACTTGAGGCACAACATGCCCTTCGTGATTCAAGTCGTGCCGTAGCTAACTGAGGCCGACAAGCTCGTGAGCATCAAGAAGCGCTTCGCGATGAAGCTCAAGAGAGGATTTTCCAAGCACTTGTGCATCGACAAGCTCCTCCACAAGCTCGCCAAGAACATCAAGTCCATCGAGAGCATGAAGACAACGGACCACCTCCTCGACAAGAGCAACATGAGGTTGACAACCCTCCTCGCCAAGAGCAACATGAGATTGTCAATCATCAACGACATGGGCGTCATCATCCCCGACCCCAACACAATGATGAGCAACGATACGGCAAGCTAAAGATGACCATGCCCAAGTTCACCGGAAGCAATGACCCCGAAGAGTACATCTCATGGGCATTGAAGGTTGAACAAATCTTCCGTTTGCACAACTATGGTGAAGAGAAGAAGATCGCGATGGCATCCCTTGAATTCCAAGACTACGTCCTCATTTGGTGGGAACAAGTCATTGAGCGCCGCGAGGCCAAAGGTGAACCGCCAATCACCACTTGGGTGCAAATGAAGGATGTCACGAGAGCATGATTCGTGCCTAACTACTACAACCGCGACCTCTTCAAGAAAGGAACCAAGAGCGTTGGAGAGTACTACAAGGAAATGGAGATTGCCATGATACGAGCCAATGCCACGGGAGATGATGAGCAAACTATGGAACGTTTCTTGAATGGACTCAATCATCCTATCAAGAAGATCGCCGACTTCCAACCATACTCGAACCTCATCGAGCTAGTGCATCAAGCTACCAAGGCGGAACGCCAAGTGCAAGATGACTTCAAGTACGCCAAGTTCTCATCCAAGTCCTATGGCTTCTCCAACAATCAAGCTTCAACGACTCCAACACCTTCTACCTCAACCAAGCCTTCTACAAGCAACGGCGACAAGTCAAGTTACAAGAAAACTTCGACAAGCTCAAGTCGTCCTCCTACTACAAGCAACTTCAAGCCGAAAGCTTCGTCATCATCTACCCCAACCGATGAGACCATCAAGACAAGTTCCTTCAAATGCTTCACATGCGGCGGCCGAGGCCACAAGTCCTTCGAGTGCACAAACAAGCGCACCATGATCCTCAACGATGATGGAACCTATGACTCCATGAGTGAAGAGGAGATGGAAGCCCTTGAGCAAGTGGCCATGCACCGGCGCGTGAACGAAGATGAAGATGATCAAGTCTTTTGTGACGAAGATTCGAGCCCCGCTCTCGTTGTCTCCAAGGTCTTGACTCTTCAACATCAACAAGACGAAGACCAAAGATGCCATATCTTCCACACCAAAGGCGACATCAATGGAAGGTCCGTCAAGGTCATCATCGATGGAGGGAGTTGCCATAACTTAGCGAGTGAAGAACTATGCTCCAAGCTCCAATTGGTCAAGATGAAGCACCCGCAACCCTGCAAGGTTCAATGGCTAAGCGACAACAGCACCATCCAAGTCGAGCATAGAGTACAAGTTTCTTTCAAGATCGGAGCTTACAAAGACACTTTGGAGTGTGATGTCCTCCCGATGACCGTTGATACGTCTCCGTCATATCTACTTTTCCAAACACTTTTGCCCTTGTTTTGGACTCTAACTTGCATGATTTGAATGGAACTAACACGGACTGACGCTGTTTTCAGCAGAATTGCCATGGTGTTATCTTTGTGCAGAAACAAAAGTTCTCGGAATGACCTGAAACTCCACGGAGATTATTTTTGGAAATAATAAAAAATACTGGCGAAAGAATTAAGGCCAGGGGGGCCACACCCTGTCCACGAGGGTGGGAGGCGCGCCCCCTGCCTCGTGGGCCCCCTGGTGCTCCACCGACCTCAACTCCAACTCTATATATTCACGTTCGGGGAGAAAAAACCAGACAGAAGGATTCATCGCGTTTTACGATACGGAGTCGCCGCCAAGCCCTAATCTCTCTCGGGAGGGCTGATCTGGAGTCCGTTCGGGGCTCCGGAGAGGGGAATCCGTCGCCATCGTCATCATCAACCATCCTCCATCACCAATTTCATGATGCTCACCGCCGTGCATGAGTAATTCCATCGTAGGCTTGCTGGACGGTGATGGGTTGGATGAGATTTATCATGTAATCGAGTTAGTTTTGTTAGGGTTTGATCCCTAGTATCCACTATGTTCCAAGATTGATGTTGCTATGACTTTGCTATGCTTAATGCTTGTCACTAGGGCCCGAGTGCCATGATTTCAGATCTGAACCTATTATGTTTTCCTGAATATATGTGAGTTCTTGATCCTATCTTGCAAGTCTATAGTCACCTACTATGTGTTATGATCCGGCAACCCCGAAGTGACAATAATCGGGACCACTCCCGTGATGACCATAGTTTGAGGAGTTCATGTATTCACTAAGTGTTAATGCTTTGGTCCGGTACTCGATTAAAAGGAGGCCTTAATATCCCTTAGTTTCCAATAGGACCCCGCTGCCACGGGAGGGTAGGACAAAAGATGTCATGCAAGTTCTTTTCCATAAGCACGTATGATTATATTCAAAATACATGCCTACATTACATTGATGAATTGGAGCTAGTTATGTGTCACCCTATGTTATAACTGTTGCATGAATAATCACATCCGGCATAATTCTCCATCACCGATCCAATGCCTACGAGCTTTTCACATATTGTTCTTCGCTTATTTACTTTTCCGTTGCCACTGTTACAATCACTATAAAACTATCACTGTGACTTTTGCCACCGTTATCGCTACTATCATACTACTTTGCTACTAAATACTTTGCTGCAGATATTAAGTTATCCAGGTGTGGTTGAATTGACAACTCAACTGCTAATACTTGAGAATATTCTTTGGCTCCCCTTGTGTCGAATCAATAAATTT
Source organism: Triticum aestivum (assembly GCF_018294505.1). NCBI lineage: Eukaryota > Viridiplantae > Streptophyta > Magnoliopsida > Poales > Poaceae > Triticum > Triticum aestivum. Next base: position 329,136,720 of record NC_057814.1, on the reverse strand, counting down.
GGGTTGAATACTCTACCCTCGAAAACTGTTGCGATCCCCTATACTTGTGGGTTATCAAGACTATTTCCTGGCGCCGTTGCCGGGGAGCATAGCTCTATTCTTTGAGTCACTTGGGATTTATATCTGCTGGTCACTATGAAGAACTTGAAAGACGAGAAAACTAAAATTTATCCCTCAACTACGAGGGGAGGTAAGGAACTGCCATCTAGCTCTGCACTTGATTCACCTTCTGTTTTGAGTAAGCTTGCGACACCTAAACCTGCTTCTGCTATTAATTCTGATATGTCACATGTTATTGATGATGCCACTTCTGCTATGCATGATACTTATGATGAAACTACTTCTATGCTTGATACTACTGTGCCACTTGGTGAATTTCTTGATGAACAACTTGCTAGGGCTAGAGAGAATGAAATTATTGAAACTGATAATATTGACGAAAGTGATGATGAAGATTCTCCCCCTAGATATGAATTGCCTGTTGTGCCTGAGGGTTATGTTATGGATGAAGAAACTGCTAGAGACTTTCTTGCTTGCAATGATAGGAGCGATCTTAAGAAATTATTGGCTAAGCTTAAAGAAAAATCTCTGAATGCTAGAATGAAATATGACCCTGCTTATGCTACTTCACCTATTTTTGTTACTGATAAGGATTATGATTTCTCTGTCGATCCTGAGATAATTACTTTGGTTGAATCTGATCCTTTTTATGGCTATGAATCTGAAACTGTTGTGGCACATCTTACTAAATTAAATGATATAGCCACCCTGTTCACTAATGATGAGAAAACCCGTTACTATTATATCCTTAAATTATTTCCGTTCTCATTAAAGGGTGATGCTAAGACATGGTTTAATTCTCTTGATCCTGGTTGTGTGCGTAGTCCCCAGGATATGATTTATTACTTCTCTGCTAAATATTTCCCTGCTCATAAGAAACAAGCTGCTTTAAGGGAATATATAATTTTGTGCAAATTGAAGAAGAGAGTCTCCCACAAGCTTGGGGGAGGCTTCTCCAATTACTTAATGCTTTGCCTGATCATCCTCTCAAGAAAAATGAAATACTTGATATCTTTTATAATGGACTAACTAATGCTTCCAGAGACCACCTGGATAGTTGTGCTGGTTGTGTTTTCAGGGAAAGAACTGTCGATGAAGCTGAAATTCTATTGAATAATATGTTGACAAATGAAAACAATTGGACACTTCCTGAACCAACTCCTAAGCCAACTCCGAAGAAAAGGGGTGTTCTATTTCTCAGTCCTGAAGATATGCAAGAGGCAAAGAAATCTATGAAAGAAAAGGTATTAAAGCTGAAGATGTTAAGAATTTACCTCCTGTTGAAGAAATACATGGTCTTAATTTACCGCCTGTTGAAGAAACACATGGTCTTGATAACCCGACACAGGTAGTAAAGGTAAATTCTCTCTATAGATATGATAAAGCTGAAATCCCTCCTACTAAGTTGCTAGCCAATGCTTAGATGAGTTTGATAATTTTATGGTTAAGCAAGAAAACTTCAATGCTTATGTTGGTAGACAATTGAAACACAATGCTTATATGACTTGAACACTTGAGTGATTATATGTCTAGAGTTAAAGGTGAACTTAAACTCATTAGTAAACATGCTTCTATGGTTACCACTCAAGTAGAACAAGTACTTAAAGCTCGGAATGATTTGCTCAATGAATTGAATAGTAAGAATAATGACTTTGCTGTTAGAGTTGCAACTAGAGGGGGTAAAGTGACTCAGGAACCTTTGTATCCTGAGGGCCACCCTAAGAGAATTGAGCAAGATTCTCAAAGAAATAATGTTGATGCACCTAGTCCGTCTAAAAAGAAGAAAAAGAAAAATGATAGGACTTTGCATGCTTCTAGTGAACCTGTTGTTGACACACCTGAGAATCCCAATGATATTTCTATTTCTGATGCTGAAACACAATCTGGTAATGAACATGAACCTAGTGATAATGTTAATGATGATGTTCATGTTGATGCTCAACCTAGCAATAATAATGATGTAGAAATTGAACCTGCTGTTGATCTTGATAACCCACAATCAAAGAATCAACGTTATGATAAGAGAGACTTTGTTGCTAGGAAGCACGGTAAAGAAAGAGAACCATGGGTTCAGAAACCCATGCCTTTTCCTCCCAAACCATCCAAGAAAAAGGATGATGAGGATTTTGAGCGCTTTGCTGAAATGATTAGACCTATCTTTTTGCGTATGCATTTTACTGATATGATTAAAATGAATCCTTATGCCAAGTACATGAAAGATATTGTTACTAATAAGAGAAAGATACCGGAAGCTGAAATTTCCACCATGCTTGCTAATTATACTTTTAAGGGTGGAATACCAAAGAAACTTGGAGATCCAGGAGTACCAACTATACCATGCTCCATTAAAAGAAACTATGTTAGAACTGCTTTATGTGATCTTGGAGCCGGTGTTAGTGTTATGCCTCTCTCTTTATATCGTAGACTTGATTTGAATAAGTTGACACCTACTGAAATATCTTTGCAAATGGCCGATAAATCAACTGCTATACCTGTCGGTATTTGTGAGGATGTGCCTGTTGTGGTTGCAAACGTTACTATTTTAACGGACTTTGTTATTCTTGATATTCCCGAGGACGATAGTATGTCTATTATTCTTGGAAGACCCTTTTTGAATATTGCAGGGGCTGTTATTGATTGCAACAAAGGCAATGTCACTTTTCATGTTAATGGTAATGAGCATACGGTACACTTTCCGAGGAAACAACCTCAAGTTCATAGTATAAACTCTATTGGAAAAATTCCATCGATTATTTTTGGAGGTTTTGAATTTCCTCTTCCTACTGTCAAGAAGAGATATGATATTCTTATTATTGGGGACGTGCATATCCCCGTTGAGGTAACATAGTGCTATTCGAAATTTCTCCGGTTCCATGTTATTCGGAATGAGTTTGTTAACAAGACTTGATCAACCTTGTTAGTAGATTCCTTTTGATGAGCATGAGATGGATGAAGTTAGAAAGCACAACCTTCTGTACCCTTCTTTTATTTTCTGTTACTTAGATTAAATAAAGCAAAAATAGTATTTTTCTGTCAGTTTTCTGAATTATCCGTGCAAATAAAAAATACCCGAAAATAAAAGTTCTCCAAATGCCCCGAAATTGAAATATGATTTTTTCTGGAATATTTGAGAATATCTAGCACTGAGAACACATCAGGAGGAGCTGGCACCTGGCCACGAGGGTCCAAGGCGCGCCCACCCCCCTGGCGCGTCCCCTGCCTCGTGGGCCCATGGTGGCTCCCCCCATTTATTCCAACACCCACACACTCCTTCTTCCTCCCAAAAAAATCACCAACCAGCTCAAGCACGAGTTCTAGCTCTTCTTGCTGCATTTTCGATCTCCTTGCCCAAAGCTCCACTCACAAAACTGCTTTGGGGGACTGTTCTTTCGGTATGTGACTCCTCCAATGGTCCAATTAGTTTTTGTTCTAGTGCTTTATTCATTGCAAATTTTTGCTGCTTAGGTGACCCTGTTCTTGAGCTTGCATGTCAAATTTATTTGGTCCCAAGTAGTTCTAATGCATGATATAGTCTCTAGGCACTTGTGGGAGTAGTTGCTATAAATTTTGTTGAGTTTGGTTCACTTTTATTTGAAGTTACTAAAAATTTCAGAAATTTTCAGAAAAAGGATGAAGAGATTTTTGAGGGCTCTTCGAGCCAAAGCTCGAGGGATAAGCAAAGTGAAGAAGAAGAGAGGCCCAAATATAATCTCCCTCGCACTGCGGAGGTTCGGCCGTGTGAATGGCCTTGTGAATGCAGGCCTCACCGACTTCCTCCGCGACCAACATGAACAATATCTCTTACTCACTAATATCTTTGCGCAAAATTTCATTTCCATGCTAGGAGGTCACCACCTTCGGTGGATTTCTTTTCTATTTATATGATGAGTATAAGGAGATGCCCCTCTCTGAATTTTGTGAGGTGTGCAAATTCCCCTTTTTGGGCAGCGTAGAGGAACCACATCGTAACGATGTGGAGGGGTTTATTGATACAATTGTTGTAGGGGAAACTAGGAAGGTTTCCGATGCAAGAATTACTGGCATACATTTTCCTGTCCTACGTTACTTTGGAATATTTGCTAGTAGATGCTTGATTGGTCGCGGAAACTGTGGCAACCTAAGTGCCCCTGATATTGTTCTTTTATGCCACGCCCTATTTCGTGATGACACATTTAGTATGGGCGCTATTGTTGCAAACCGGTTAAATCTTAACCATACTAAGGGTCCCATCTTGGGAGGCATCTCCGCCTCGCGCCTCGCTGCATACTTTAACATACCTATTAGGCATTATGAGAAAGAAGAGAAGTTGTTGCCTACTGTTTTTCTAGACTACAAGAGTATGGTTGCACATGATTTCATTGTTAAGAACAAGAAAAAGGAGCTTAACTATAGACTGTTATTTGATAAAAATCACCCTGAGACTATTACTTTGCCTGCTCCTTCCTTGTTTGACTTATCTGCGGGCAAGTACCTTGTTCCGCTGGAGGACATTCATGCCTACCGGAACCCCACACCAGCTACAGAGCCGGAACCATGATTTGATCCTCCACGACAGTTTGTTTACCAGTGGGATCCGGAGGAGGTTGCCAACTAGTGGCAACCCGAGGCTCCTTCTCAGTACGACCCCAACTACAACTTTGGATATCCGCCAGGCCAGCCGTGGCAGTAGACCAACTTAGGCCAAAAGCCTAAGCTTGGGGGAGTACGTATTTCTCACCGACATTACATTCATGTTCACACACTCATTGCTAGTTGTCGGTGCTCATACTTTTTCATTGTATATCCATGCTAGTTTATTTTCCTTTTTTATGCTTTCTTCTTGTGTGTTTGATAAACCTTAAGAAAAACAAAAAAAAATTAGTTGTAGCTTTTAGCTAGTTTACTTTTCATGCTTGTAGTAGTAATAATTAAAAAGAAAACCCAAAAGATTTCATGTTCTTCTTTTACTTGTTGGGAGCTTTCCCGTGTAAATAGTTTTATTTCTTTTCTTTCTTTGGGGGTCGATAGGAGAAGACCATAATGAAAATGTTGAAGTGGCTCTTATATGCATTATTGTTGATTTAACCAAGAGCCCATATTACCTTGTCTTCTCCTTGTATTGAATGCTTGCAGATTCCAGCTTAGTCCAATGCACGTGCACTATTATTATTATTCGCATCGTTCGGTCGTGCAAGTGAAAGGCAATAATGACGATATATGATGGACTGATTAAGATGAGAGAAGCTGGTATGAACTCGACCTCTCTTGTTTTTGTAAATATGATTAGTTCATCGTTCCTGATTCAGCCTATTATGAATAAACATGTTTGCAATGACAATTAGAGATTATAGTTGCTTATGCCATGCTTAATTAGCTAGGAGTTTATAATGGTTTATCTTGCGTGCCAACATGCTATTAAAATGGTTGTGATGTGGTATAGTAGGGTGGTATCCTCCTTTGAATGATTCGAGTGACTCGACTTGGCACATGTTCACACATGTAGTTGAAACAAAATCAACATAGCCTTCACGATATTTATGTTCATGGTGGATTATATCCTACTCATGCTTGCACTCAATGTTCATTAATTTTAATGCATGTTCATGACTGTTGTCGCTCTCTAGCTGGTCGCTTCCCAGTCTTTTCTAGCCTTCACTTGTACTAAGCGGGAATACTGCTTGTGCATCCAATTCCTTAAACCCCAAAGTTATTCCATATGAGTCCACCATACCTTCCTATATGCGGTATCTACCTGCCTTTCTAAGTAAATTTGTATGTGCCAAACTCTAAACCTTCAAATGAAATTCTGTTTTGTATGCTCGAATAGCTCATATATCAACTAGGGTTGTCTATATCTTCCATGCTAGGCGGGTTATTCTCAAGAGGAGTGGACTCCGCTCCTCGCTCACGAGAAAATGGCTGGTCACCGGGATGCCCAGTCCCATGCTTTATGCAAATCAAATCAAAAAAACTGCAAACAAAACTCCCCCGGGACTCTTGTTAGTTGGAGGCACTCGTTGTTTTGAGCAAGCCATGGATTGATGCTTGTTGGTGGAGGGGGAGTATAAACTTTACCATTCTGTTTGGGAACCGCCTATAATGTGTGTAGCATGGAAGATATCGCCATCTCTCGGTTGTTATGTTGACAATGAAAGTATGCCGCTCAAAATATTATTTATCTCTATTTCAAAAATCGAGCTCTGGCACCTCTACAAATCCATGCTTCCCTCTGCGAAGGGCCTATCCATTTACTTTTATGTTGAGTCATCACCCTCTTATTAAAAAGCACCAGCTGGAGAGCACCGCTGTCATTTGCATCCATTACTATTAATTTATATTGGGTATGACTACGATTGGATCTCTTTTACCATGAATTACAATGTCTAGTCAGTCCTTGATCTTTAAAGGTGCTCTGCATTTATGTTTTGCGGTCTCAGAAAGGGCTAGCGAGATACCATCTTGTTATATCATATTATGATTGTTTTGAGGAAGTGTTGTCATCCGAGATTTATTATTATTGCTCGCTAGTTGATTATGCCATTGATATGAGTAAACATGAGACCTAAGTGTTATTGTGAATATGGTTAGTTCATAATCTTTGCTGAAAACTTGAATGCTGGCTTTACATATTTACAACAACAAGAGCAAATAGAGTTTGTAAAAGTTTTTCTTTATCACTTTCAGTTTATAAACTGAATTGCTTGAGGACAAGCAAAGGTTTAAGCTTGGGGGAGTTGATATTTCTCCATCGTATCTACTTTTCCAAACACTTTTGCCCTTGTTTTGGACTCTAACTTGCATGATTTGAATGGAACTAACCCGGACTGAGGCTGTTTTCAGCAGAATTGCCATGGTGTTATCTTTGTGCAAAAACAAAAGTTCTCGGAATGACCTGAAACTTCACGGAGATTATTTTTGGAAATAATAAAAAATACTGGCAAAAGAATCAAGGCCAGGGGGCCACACCCTGTCCACGAGGGTGGGAGGCGCGCCTGCCCCCCGGGTGCGCCCCCTGCCTCGTGGGCCCCCTGGTGCTCCACCGACCTCAACTCCAACTCTATATATTCACATTCGGGGAGAAAAAACCCAGAGAGAAGGATTCATCGCGTTTTACGATACGGAGCCGCCGCCAAGCCCTAATCTCTCTCGGGAGGGCTGATCTGGAGTCCGTTCGGGGCTCCGGAGAGGGGAATCCGTCGCCATCGTCATCATCAACCATCCTCCATCACCAATTTCATGATGCTGACCGCCGTGCATGAGTAATTCCATCGTAGGCTTGCTGTACGATGATGGGTTGGATGAGATTTATCATGTAATCGAGTTAGTTTTGTTAGGGTTTGATCCCTAGTATCCACTATGTTCCAAGATTGATGTTGCTATGACCTTGCTATGCTTAATGCTTGTCACTAGGGCCCGAGTGCCATGATTTCAGATCTGAACCTATTATGTTTTCATGAATATATGTGAGTTCTTGATCCTATCTTGCAAGTCTATAGTCACCTACTATGTGTTATGATCCGGCAACCCCGAAGTGACAATAATCGGGACCATTCCTGGTGATGACCATAGTTTGAGGAGTTCATGTATTCACTAAGTGTTAATGCTTTGGTCCGGTACTCTATTAAAAGGAGGCCTTAATATCCCTTAGTTTCCAATAGGACCCCGCTGCCACGGGAGGGTAGGACAAAAGATGTCATGCAAGTTCTTTTCCATAAGCACGTATGACTATATTCGGAATACATGCCTACATTACGTTGATGAATTGGAGCTAGTTCTGTGTCACCCTATGTTATAACTGTTGCATGAATAATCGCATCCGGCATAATTCTGCATCACCGATCCAATGCCTACGAGCTTTTCACATATTGTTCTTCGCTTATTTACTTTTCCGTTGCCACTGTTACAATCACTACAAAACTATCACTGTTACTTTTGCCACCGTTATCGCTACTATCATACTAGTTTGCTACTAAATACTTTGCTGCAGATATTAAGTTATCCAGGTGTGGTTGAATTGACAACTCAACTGCTAATACTTGAGAATATTCTTTGGCTCCCCTTGTGTCGAATCAATAAATTTGGGTTGAATACTCTACCCTCGAAAACTGTTGCGATCCCCTATACTTGTGGGTTATCAACCGTTTGCCACCTTCTTCTTGGACGGCCATGGCAATATGACCAAGGTGTCATCCACAACGGGCGTACAAACCACTAAAGCTTCAAGATAAAATGAAGGGAGTTTGTGCTACGACCTATGTCTCCAAGCCAAGTGCTCGCCGACAAGCAAGCCACCCATCGTGGAGAGAATAGTGAGAGAGCGAACCACCAAAAAGAGAGTGAGCGCCACAAGCCAAAATTGAGTGCCTCCATGATGAGTGACAAGAAAAACTTAGTTATATTTGCCACCAAACGTGAGATGAGAGAAGTGTGTGAGAACCCATGAAGTGTCCTACACTATGTCCTATTGTGCAAGGACGAGGCACCAAAAACTAACACCTCTCACAATTTACCTTTGGTGTTATCTTCTTTATTGCAGGAATTCCAAGATGTTTTCCCCGACGAGCTACCTCCGGGTCTACCTCCACTACGAGGCATCGAGCACCGCATTGACCTCATCCCCGGAGCGCCACTTCCGAACAAGGCTCCCTGCCGAGTCAACCCTGAAGAAACCAAAGAAATACAAAGGAAAGTAAAGCATCTCATAGACCATGGACATGTGCGTGAAAGTTTGAGTCCTTGTGCCGTACCGGTCATTCTTGTGCCAAAAAGAGACAGTAGCTTTCGCATGTATTCCAATTGTAGACATATCAATGCTGTCACCGTTCGCTATAGGTACTGTCAGCGTTCTGGGAACGGGGGTCCCCAGACTTGCCTGCCTGCGGCCCATGGCGTGGCTCTCCCAGCGGCCCTGTATGGCCCATCTTCACCAGCAAACACTCAAGACCCTCGTGAGGGGCCAAGCCTTGCGAGGCGGACGCCACAAGACCTCCTCAGGAGCGGCCTCATTAGGCCGGTTCACGAGGGGCGGAGAGATCATGGCAAGGCGAACCTCGCGAGGTTCCTACGACGCAAGCCATGACCACCAAGACCAGGCGGGCGCCAGCGCACAGTGTCCTCGTTTCCTCTTTGGTGCTAAGGAGGCAAGCGCAGGCGAGGAGTACTGAGGCATCAGGCAAAGGTTTCCATATCGGTGCAACAAGACCAAGACCAGCAGGACGGCAGGATGGAGGTCACCGTGGAACCCAAGACGGCGTCACCACCAGAGCCTTTGGCAGGCGAAGACCACCTTTAGTCAGGATAACTCGTACTAGTTGTCCGCCTTCGAATTTGGCCGTTGTTGGCTCCCTTCCCGCTCGATATTTGGGAAGAGGACCAAGGCCTCTATAAATAGGACTAGCCACCACAGTAGGAGGCAACTGATTCATATCATCCTCACCCACACAAGTTTATCATGCACAAGAACACCTCTCCTCAGGAGGCTGTTCACCCCTTGTACTATTCATCCTCAGCCCAAGAGGCAATCCACCAGCACCACACTGGAGTAGGGTATTACACCACATCGGTGGCCCAAACCAGTATAAACCTCGTGTCTCTTGTGTTGCGGGTTCGTCGAGCTAAGCTTTGAGATTGCGGCGAGGCTGAGGGCGAGATTAGGTAGGGGGAGATCTTCGTGCGCACCCCAGTGTTCGAACCTCGAGGGTTTTGACGGAACCCGAAATCCGACATTTGGCGCGCCAGGTAGGGGTGCGCCGGAGCTTTCCTTCCGTCGATCTGCGCTTCGCCACCACCGTGCTTCGCCCCCATGGCAGGCGCCGCACCTCCCGCTCCAATGACTGATGCCAGCGGCGGGGCCAGGGGGTTCCGAGCCTTGACCCCCGCCTTGCGGCAGGTGCAGTGGCCGCCCAAGTTCAAGCCGAAGATGCCACCGCGCTACGACGACACGGCGGACCCGGTGGCCTTCCTGCTGGCATACGAGGAGGCCGTCCTTAAGGCCGGGGGTGACGACAAGGTCATGGCCAACTGGATTCCCATGGCTCTCACTGGCGTGCCGCGTGCCTGGCTGCTCAACCTCCCGGATCTACGGTGGCGTCTTGGGAGGAGTTGCGCGGCCTCTTCGCTGCGCGCTTCGCGCTTCGCGGCACCGGTGCCCCATGCGGTCGCGGCCCTCCTCGGCGGCTCGCAAGCGCCGCCCTCGGACCGCCACGCCAAGTCGTTCTTTCGCCAGATGAGCGCCGTTTCCGCGCGGCAAGGGGCTCCCTCGGGTTGGGTGGCGCCCAAGGCCGACCTGACCTTCGACTCGGGAGATCACCCCATCACCACCCTCGGCTCGGGCGTGCTCCCAATGCTTTGCACTCCCACCATCTGCCACGTAGCCGTCACCAAGACCCTCATCGACGGCGGCGCCGGCCTCAATGTGCTCTCGGTGGAGGCCTTCAACCTCCTTCACGTACCACTCGAGCGGCTCCGCCCCAGCAAGCCCTTCTCCGGCGTCGGCGGCGGCTCCTCCAGCCCCCTGGGGCAGATCCGTCTTCCCGTGACCTTCGGCACCCGCGACAACTACCGCACTGAGTTGATCGACTTCGACATCGCCCACATCGGCCTCCCGTACAACGCTATTCTCGGGTACCCGGCTCTGGCTCAGTTCATGGCGGCGACCCATCCGGCCTACAACCTCATGAAGATGCCTGGGAGCAAGGACGTCCTCACCATAGTGGGAGACACTAAGGAGGCTCTGGCGGTACTCAAGCTTGCCCTCAAGACCGCCGCGGCGGCGCAACCGGCTGACGCGGGCACCTCCGAGGTTAAAGAAGCCGCACCAACCAAGAAGAAGCAGTTGTTCACTCAAGACCGGGCGGAAACCAAGCAGGTGCCGGTCGAGGAAGATGGGTCCTCGGGGGCCACCTTCACCATAGGTGCCAACCTCGATCCCGATCAAGAGGAGGCATTAGTGAAGTTCTTGTGTGCAAACAAGGAAGTATTCGCCTTGGAGCCCGATCAGCTGGTAGGGGTCCCAAGAGGAGTGATTGAGCACCACCTGAAGGTGTGCCCCAATGTACGCCCTGTGAAGCAGAGGGCGCGGCGGCAATCCACGGAGAAACAGTCCTTCATCGTCCAAGAAACCCGCAAGCTGGAGGCAGCAGGTGTCATTCGCGAGGTCCGGTACCCTGAATGGTTGGCAAACCCCGTCGTTGTGCCCAAGAAAGGCGGAAAGGAGCGCATGTGTGTCAACTTCACCAACCTCAACAAGGCCTGCCCCCAAGATCCGTTCTCGCTTCCACGCATCGACCAAATCGTCGACTCCACTACCGAGTGCGACCTGCTGTGCTTCCTGGATGCGTTCTCAGGCTACCACCAGATCAACATGGCAGTAGAAGATGTCGAGAAGACGGCCTTCCTGACCCCGTGTGGGGTATACTGCTACACCTGCATGCCGTTCGGGCTGCGCAACGCGGGCGCGACCTTCCAGCGGCTGATGCACATCGCCCTGGGCTGGTAGCTCGGGAGGAACGCTAAAGCTTACGTCCACGACATTGTGGTGAAGTCCCGGGAGGCGAGAACTTTAATTCAGGACCTGGAGGAGACCTTCGAAAGCCTGCGCCGGGTGGACTTGCGGCTCAACCCAGAGAAATGCGTGTTTGGCATCCCTTCCGGCAAGCTGCTGGGTTTCCTCGTGTCCCACAGAGGGATCGAGGCGAACCCAGAGAAGGTCAAGGCAATCGAAGACATGAGTCCACCACAAACCCTCAAGGAGATGCAGAAGCTTGCCGGTCGCGTGACTGCGTTGGGGCGTTTCATCTCCAAGCTGGGAGAGCGCGCCCTACCATTCTTCAAGCTGATGAAGAAGAAGGGCCCATTCGAGTGGACTCCGGAGGCCGACCAAGCGTTTCAAGACCTCAAGAGATACCTGACCAGCCCTCCAGTGATGGTGGCGCCCCGACCTCTCGAGCCCCTGGTGATGTACCTTGCCACCACCCCTTACTCCACCAGCGCAGCTCTGGTGGCGGTCCGGGAGGAGCGCCGGGTCAGGGATGCGTTGCGCCAAGCCACTCCCTCAGACGGGGCGGAGCAAGACCCAGAGGGCCCTGCGAGGGCTGCGGCGACGTCATCAAAGGACCAGGCTCAACAAGACGGGGCACTTGGGCCTGCGGAAGCCCCAACGAGCGACCAGGCTTTGGGGTTTCGTCGTCTCAGGAGGCGCCCAACCTCCTGAAGCCGCGAGCCTCATCAATGCACCCGCCCTCGTCGAGCACCCTGTGTACTTTGTCAGCACGGTGTTGCGGGACGCGAGGGCGCGGTACCCCATGCCTCAGAAGCTCCTGCTCGCGCTCTTGGTGGCCTCGCGCAAGCTGCGGCACTACTTTCAAGGCCACCCCATCAAGGTCGTCTCGGCCTACCCGTTGGAGAGGGTGCTCAGGAGCCCCAACTCCGCCGGGAGAGTCGCTGAGTGGAACATCGAGCTGCAGGCATTTCAGTTGGAGTTCAGCACAACCAGGGTCATCAAGGGAGCCGCGCTCGCTGATTTCGTGGCAGAATGGACGGACGCCCCTGGGCTTGAAGAAGGCGAGGATCGGTCCCTCTCGCCGGGGAGTGAAGCGCCAGATGGCTGGGTATGTATTTCGATGGCGCCTTTGTGTGTCAGGGCGCGGGGGCTGGAGCAGTACTTATCTCACCCACTCAGGACAAGCTTTCGCCGTGCAGCTCTGTTTCCAGCAGGGCGAGAAGGTCTCCAACAACATAGCGGAGTACGAAGGCCTCATAGCTGGCCTCAAGGCTGCGGTGGCCCTGGGGGTGAAGCGCCTCACCATCAAAGGCAACTCGCAGCTCCTCGTCAACTTCTCCAACAAGGTATATGAGCCGAAGGATGAGCACATGGAGGCGTACCTCGCGGAGGTATGCAAGATGGAGAAGCAGTTCTTGGGCCTGGAATTGCAGCACGTGCCCCGTGGCACCAACAAGGAAGCCGACGACATCGCCAGGAGAGCATCCAAGCGGCTACCCCAGGAGCCTGGCGTCTTCAAGGAGCGGCTCTTCAAGCCGTCGGCAACACCGCCACTTTCAAGAACAGTGCTGCCACGAGAGGAGCAACCTCAACCACCTGCCTCGGGAGCCCCAGCCTGCGGCCCGACCTCGGGAGCACACCACTCTTGGCGCTCGAGCCTCAGGAGGGGTAATGGACCAAAGAATTCAAGGAATACCTGACGCAAGGGACGCTGCCAGAGAAGGAGGAAGACACGGGGCGTGTGGCCCGACAGGCCACGGCATACTGCATCCAGGACGGTGAGTTATACAAGAAGCGGCCGAATGACGTTTCCCTACGTTGCATCTCCAGGGAGCAGGGGAAAGAGCTGCTAGCCGACATACATGGCAGGGACTGCGGGCACCACTCGTCGTCACGGACCCTCGTCGGCAAGGTGTTTCGCAGCGGATTCTACTGGCCTACGGCACTCAACAACGCGACTGAGCTGGTGAAGTCATGTGAGGCCTGTCAGTTCCACGCCAAGCAGATCCATCAGCCAGCTCAGGGCCTCTAGACCATCCCGCTCTCGTGGCCATTCGCGGTTTGGGGGCTGTATATCTTGGGTCTGTTCCCTCGAGCGCCTGGGGGCTACCGCTATCTCTACGTCACCATCGACAAGTTCACCAAGTGGGCGGAGGTAGAAGCCGTCCGCACCATCCCGGCCGGCTCCGCGGTCAAGTTCATTAAAGGTCTCGTGAGCCGGTTTGGGGTCCCCAGCCGCATCATCACCGATAACGGCTCGCAGTTCACTAGCAATCTCTTCAAGACATATTGTGCTAACCTTGGAATGCAGATCTACCACGCTTCGGTGGCGCACCCCTGGAGCAATGGTCAGGCCGAACGCGCCAACGTGGAGGTCCTGAGAGGCCTCAAGACCCGGACCTTCAAGAAGAAGCTTGAGGCCTGCGGCAGGGGCTGGCACGATGAGCTCCAGTCCGTGCTGTGGTCCATCCGCACCACCGCCACCAAGCCAATAGGCGAGACCCCATTCTTCCTCGTCTACGGAGCAGAAGTGGTTCTCCCTCACGAGGTCAAACATCGCTCCGCGCGGGTCCTGGCGTTTGATGAGGCGCAGCAGGACGCCATGCGGGGGATGGACCTCGTGCTGGGGGAGGAACGCCGCTGTGAAGCCACGCTACGGGCGGCAAGATATCAGCAGGCGCTGCGACGGTACCACTGTCGCAGCGTCCGCTCCAGGACGCTCGAGGTGGGTGACCTCGTCCTAAGGTGGGTGCTCTCCAGGGAAGGGCTGCATAAGCTCTCACCCATGTGGGAGGGCCCGTTTAGGGTCGCCCACGTCTCCAGGCCTGGCGCCGCGCGCCTGGAGACGCAGGATGGGGTACCCATCCAGAACGCCTAGAACATCCAGCACCTCCGGAAGTTCTACGCATGAAGAAAGGCCCAGCGCCTATGAAGAAGGCCCAGTGCCTGTGAAGGTCTCCGCTTGTGACACTCTCACGTAATAATGAGTGGGGCTGGACATGCCCCGGAGTCTCAGGAGTGCCGCCCTCGGGCCTCTGGGGCTCCCTCCCACGTCCTAGTGGCAGCACTTAGCTCCGCGCTGGTGAGAAGACAAGAAGACTAGACTAGGTGCCGGACGCGGCTTTTCATTTGCTTTCCGTAGTTGGCTTGCCCCTCTTTAATCGAAATTTGCTTTCTGGTGTTCCTTGCCGGTCTTGTCCCATCTGCCTTCTGCTTCTGTTTCTGCCTTCGGTTCCCTGTTTGACCTGTACTCTCTCTCGCGTCCCTCGCGAGGGGGCTGGACAGGTGCCCTCGTGCCCTCATGAGCGTCTTGCCTGTTTTTTCGCGAGGCACCCTCGTTCGAGCCACAAGCTGGCGCCCCCCTCTCAATCCGTGCCCCTCGGGTACCGCGATACGAAGCGCGGGATCGTAGCCGATAGCACCTGCGACCAGGGCTCGGAAGAACAAAAGTTTTCTAATGAATTTTTGCAGTCCCTAGACAACTCCCCAAGCCGAGGAGGCATCACCGGGTACTGAGAAATGTGCGCCTTGTGAGGCAGAAGCTACTTCAAGCACGTCAAGCTAAGTTATTTCTACGCGCCTATGCAAAGCACCGACACTGCGACACAACACAAGAATCGATAAACATAGCATAACAACTTGGAAATCATAGTTTGCTGCACGCCCTTGCGGGGCCCCATACTCGTCTCTCTCTTAATGCAGGAAGAAAAGTAAGAACAAAACAAAAGCGGCACGTGCCCCTGCAGCAACTCGCGAGGACAGACCCATGGCGCTCTTCCGAGCTCAGCCGGACCCTTCCTCGCGTTTCACTGGGGCGCGACGACGAGACGACCCGCCGCCACCTTCGAAGCGAGCGCGGCGGCGTGGCGGCTGGTCGTAGCCGCCGCTGTTGGAGCTGTCGCCGGAGGGAGAGCCACCGTAGCTGGGCGCGAGATCATCCTCACCCTCATATCAGTCGTCGCCAAGGCCAAGCACCTCGTCGCCGTCGTTTTCCTCGGGGCTGCACCCGACGCGGTGGCCGTTTTCTCCGAACACCCTCACATAGAGGGTCGCGTTGCCGTCGTACTTGAAGTGGAGGGTGCACCGCCTGCCCAGGCCGCGCACGCGGGCAAACATCTCCCGGCCGCGGGCCAGAGCCACATTGCCAGCAACGGAGACCTCGACCGCGACCCATGAAGCTTTGCTGCAGCAGCCGTCCGCCTGCAGCCAGAGCCCGCCTGGACCTGTGGCCGGCCACTCGCCGATGAAGAAGCGCGGGAGCTAAAGCCAGGTGCTGGCCGGATTCTCCGACCAAACGACGAACTCTGGCAGCACCTCCGCCAAGTGGAAGCACGACCGAGGAGGCTGTGCGACCATGGCGCGCCTCCCCTCATCGACGGGGCTGCCACGATCTAGGCGAGCCCCACCACGAGAAGAGGCACTGCCGTGGCAGCGAGGAGCCGTGATGGGGGTCGCGGCGTGCTTATGGGGACGGCCGCGCCCACGCTTGGGCGGCGGGGACCAGGGCCCCTCTTGGCGAGCCTTCCCCTTCTCTGCGGCCAAGAACCTCTTCGTAGGCGCCATGGGGGTCGCTACAAGCCACGGAACAAGAAGGAAGAAGAAGCGAGCGGAGCAGGAAGAGATGAGCAACGGGGGCTCTGCCCCCCTCCTCATTTATAGAAGGAGAAGGCCAACCGGCGATCCCCACGATCGCAGGTAATGATGATATTTCTCTGCATACAGCAGGGACTCGTCAAGTCGGGCAGTTGCCGAGGCAGCGTGGGGAAGCGAAGATGCCCACGTCCAATCAATCACCACGCGTCTACCAAGGCCGCAGGCAGTTGGGGCCCACAGCGCTCCGCGCTTGCGCTTTGGCTTCGCCTCGAAGCCAAGTCCGAGCGCGCCTTGGGCCCGGGGGCTACTGTCGGCGTTCTGGGAACGGGGGTCCCCAGACATGCCTGCCTGTGGCCCATGGCGTGGCTCTCCCAGCGGCCCTATACGGCCCATCTTCACCAGCAAACACTCAAGACCCTCGCGAGGGGCCAAGCCTCGCGAGGCGGACGACACAAGACCTCCTCGGGAGCGGCCTCATCAGGCCGGCTCGCGAGGGGCAGAGAGATCTAGGCAAGGCGAACCTCGCGAGGTTCCTATGACGCAAGCCATGATGACCAAGACCAGGCGGGCGCCAGCATGCACAGTGTCCTCATTTCCTCTTTGGTGCTAAGGAGGCAAGCGCAGGCGAGGAGTACCGAGGCATCAGGCAAAGGTTTCCATATCGATGCAACAAGACCAAGGCCAGCAGGACGGCAGGACGGAGGTCACCGTGGAGCCCAAGATGGCGTCACCACCAGAGCCTTTGGCAGGCGAAGACCACCTTTAGTCAGGATAACTCGTACTAGTTGTCCCCCTTCAAATTTGGCCCTTTTTGGCTCCCTTCCCGCTCGATATTTGGGAAGAGGACCAAGGCCTCTATAAATAGGACTAGCCACCATAGTAGGAGGCAACTGATTCAGATCATCCTCACCCACACAAGTTCATCGTGCACAAAAACGCCTCTCCTCAGGAGGCTGTTCACCCCTTGTAATGTTCATCCTCAGCCCAAGAGGCAATCCACCACCACCACACTGGAGTAGGGTACTACACCACATCGATGGCCCAAACTAGTATAAACCTCGTGTCTCTTGTGTTGCGGGTTCGTCGAGCTAAGCTTTGAGATCGCGGTGAGGCTGAGTGCGAGATTAGGTAGGGGGAGATCTTCGTGCGCACCCAAGTGTTTGAACCTCGAGGGTTTTGTCGGAACCCGAAATCCGACAGGTACCCCATTCCACGCCTTGACGATATGCTAGATGAACTTAGCGGTGCCACTATATTTTCCAAAATTGATCTTAAAAGTGGTTACTATCAAATCCACATACAAGAGGGTGATGAATGGAAAACTGCTTTCAAAACAAAGTTTGGTTTGTATGAGTGGTTAGTCATGCCTATGGGTTTATCGGAAGCACCCGGTACTTTCATGCGTCTTATGCATTATGTGTTTCGCCCTTATATTGGTGAATTTTTTGTTGTCTACTTCGATGATATCCTTGTTTTTAGCAAATCTCTCAAAGAGCATGTCACCCACCTTCAAACCGTGCTACAATCTCTTCGAAAAGAGCGTCTCTATGCTAATATGGAAAAATGCCTCTTTGGTGTTGATAAGCTTGTTTTCTTGGGTTTTGTAGTATCTTCTAAGGGTTTTCATGTTGATGAATCTAAGATCAATGCTATTAAAACTTGGCCCCAACCAACCAATTTGCAACAAGTGCGTAGTTTCCTTGGTTTAGCCGGTTTCTACAGTAGATTTGTGAAGGATTTTAGCACCATTGCTTCACCTTTGCATGCTTCGAGTAAGAAACATGCACCGTTTGTTTGGGGACCATCTCAAGATAGCGCTTTCAATGAGCTTAAGAATTTGCTTACTCATGCTCCCGTGCTTGCATTACCCAACTTTGACAAACCCTTTGAAATTCATTGCGATGCTAGTGGTGACGGCATAGGAGGTGTGTTAACGCAAGAGAAGCGCCCCATAACATATTTTAGTGAGAAACTTTCCGGCGCGCAACTCAATTACCCCATCTATGACAAAGAGCTATATGCTTTAGTGCGAGTTTTGCATGAATGGAAACATTATCTCCGCCCTCATGAATTCATCATCCATACCGATCATGAAACACTTAAATACCTTAAGGGTCAAACTAAGTTCAACAAGCGTCATGCTAAGTGGAGTGAATTTATTGAGTCTTTTCCTTATGTCATCAAGTATATTAAAGGTAAGGAAAATGTTGTGGCGGATGCGCTTTGCCGTATATGCATGCTTGTCACTAAACTTGAATTGAATGTCATTGGCTTTGAGCACATAAAAGACTTATATGCGCATGACCCTACTTTTGAAATTCCTTATGGAAAGTGTTTGACGCATCCATCTTGGGAACGCTATTACATCAATGATGGTTATCTTATGAGAGCTAACAAACTTTGCATCCCCGAGTCTTCTCTTCGTTTGTTACTTTTGCAAGAATCTCATGGAGGAGGACTAATGGGACACTTTGGACGCGACAAGACACTTGCTACGCTCTCCAAGAACTATTTTTGGCCAAAGATGTTTCGCAACGTCAACCGCTTCACCAACCGATGCTCTACATGTCGCAAAGCTAAGTCTAAAGCTCAATCTCATGGCCTTTACATGCCACTTCCAATTCCATATCAACCATGGGAAGATATTAGCATGGATTTTGTGCTTGGTTTGCCTAGAACTAGAAATGGCAAGGATTCTGTTTTTGTTGTTGTGGACCGATTCTCCAAAATGGCTCATTTCATTCCTTGCAACAAGATAGACGATGCTTCACATGTTGCCAATATCTTTTGTAGGGAAATCTTGCGACTTCATGGAGTGCCAAAGACAATTGTCTCGGACCGCGACGTCAAGTTCTTGAGTTACTTTTGGAAGACTTTATGCGCCAAGCTCGGAATCAAGCTCCTATTCTCCACGGCATACCATCCACAAACCGACGGCCAAACGGAGGTGACGAACCATACACTCTCCACACTACTACGCATGTTGATAAAGAAGAACATCAAGGAGTGGGAGGAGTGCTTACCTATCGCCGAGTACGCCTACAACCGTGCAAGACATTCGACTATCGGCAAGTCCCCTTTCGAGGTCATCTATGTCTTCAACCCGTTGTCCCCATTGGACATTCTTCCTCTACCACTACAAGAGCGCATCAACATGGACGCGAGCGGCCGAGTCAACTACCTCAAGAAGATGCATGAAGATACAAGGCACACCATCGAGCAACCCATGATATTCAACATTGGAGATCTTGTGTGGCTACACCTTCGCAAGGACTGGTCCCCACCGAATGCAAGTCCAAACTTCTACCACGAGCAGATGGACCCTTCAAGGTGCTAGCACGCTACAACAACAACGCTTACAAGATCGACCTCCTGCGCGACAAGTACAACGTGAGCGACGTCTTCAACATCAAGGATCTTTCGCCCTACCATGGTGATGAAGATTTCGATCCGAGGTCGGATCTTTCCCAAGGGAGGGGAGATGATGCGGAGCATCCCACAATCATCCCCATGGACGCGTCTACATCTCCTACGACTCCACTTGGACCAATGACAAGAGCCCGAGCAAAGGCTATCGAAGATAAGGTGAACTCGCTCCTCTCCGAACTACTACTTCCGACACATGAGACATGGCTACTACCTCAAACGGAAATACTATGTGTACTTAGGTACTTGCAGGGAAGCCATGGAACATCTACATCCAATGGACAAGACGGCGAGGACACCAAGCGCGAAGGACAAGAAGAAGAGCTGCCACGGAAGCTACAGGCTCCGGGCGACCGGCCCATCCCGGACGTCCGGCCCCTGGAGGTCACAACAGCCCAAGGAACTGAGGCCTACAAACGCTACAGCGGCCGAACGACCGACCAGGACCGGATGTCCGACGACTCCCAGGCTCCGAACGACCGAACCCCTCCGGACGACCAACGCTACGCCAACAGAAGGAAATTAGCGGAAGTCTAAGGAAGACCGGACGACCGGCGACCGGACGACCGGACACCTACGGACGTCCGAGGTCGTGGCAACAGAACCTAAACTATGGAAATCCGAAGAACTACGGACGTCCGGACCCCCGCGAGCCTCCGGACGACCGGCACCCCACGGACGTCTGGACCCTGGCTGCGTCCAGTTTCGGGCCAAAGCCCATGTACCCCTCCACTTCGCCTCTCTTTTGCACTAAGACTATAAATAGACCTCTCCCTCCTCCTAGTTAGGGTTAGCATTGGTTTAGCTCATATGTGAGATAGAGCTTTGCTCATCCATTACGGATCTACTCCACGAGAGAGACCGCGGCCCCTCTATGGACAAGATCCCCCTGGATTCAAGACCCCCTCTTGGGTGGCCCCATCAAGACCTCCTAACGGAGAAGAACCGGTTACCTATGTATCGTCCCTTGTTGGATTTGGACCGCGTGATCTCTATGTGTTCTTGGATCTAGCATATGTGTGACTATCTCTTGTTGGTTTGAGAGTTCCTCTTGTGTTTTCCCTCGTGATTCCCCTCGCGTTCTTCGTGTTCTTAGTTGGGATCCGCTCCTTTCGTGAAAGATCGGCCGTATAGGGTTCCACCCTACATCATATGTACATCCTACACAGTCGCTCCAAGGAAAACGTTTCCGTTCACAGGTACATCACACACAATTTTTCCTGTTAAATCGTCTGTGATAGCGTTGCCATTGCACATGATATTAACAATTTTATCGTTTGCGTTATTGAATGCATCACACACGGTGCGTAGAAGAAACCATGTGGCAAAGGCATTCCATCACCCACAGTTTTTATGTGGTATACATTTGCGCAAGGTGGCGTAATGCAAACAGTTTTCAAGAGAAGGTCGTGTGTGATTGTTCATTGATCCAACACAGTTTATTCCTAGAAACTGTGTGCGTTGCCTGAGGTCATCGCCCATGGTATTTTCTGAATAACCGTTTGCAATAGCAAAACCCAATTAGCAGGCTAATTCGCAATTAGCAGGCTAATTGCCCTATTATTAATAATCCATTTATTAATCTAATTGACATTCATATTAAGCACATAATATATTTCATTTCCATATTAAGGAAGCAGGATTTCATAATTGAAATACATCAGAGTACAACATGATATAGCTTCAGCACTCAGCTACCCCATTCACAACTGCACCAGCATCAAGTTTCACATGCAAGATGTAGAACCTTTCGAAATTAGCATCATAGACGGTATATAGACAGATGCATCTCATCTGGAAAACTGCTGAAGCGGAAGGCGAATATTGAGCCTTCATTCATGTTGAAGGTCTTTGCAACTTTAGGCTAGTGCCTGTGGATGATTGACCGTCCGTCCTTCGTCCTCTTCAGGAACACTTCAATATTGAGTCATGGGTGTTGTATGAAAACCTTCCTCGCCTCCTGACCATAGAGGTGGTTTGAGAGGTAATCATCAGTGAACTGCTTTGGAAAGGCATGAAAACAAGGATGCGCATAAATATCTTCTCTATATTGGAAATGGGGCAAAGGAATAAAAAAGGCAAGGTATAATAGTTAGTACCATCTTGTAGTGAACCGATGTCTTCTTCATTGTGCAGACATAGATCTTGTTGTTTTTTGTTGCTAATTTCTTTATCCTAACAATCTTTTTGAGTTTCTTGACTTGATTGATATTCATGGACAACTCATTTCCCCATATGCAAAAAGGGTCGAACAGTGGCTCAAAACCTCTGACAGCAGGACCTACATGTGCAAGACCAAATTGTTAAAAACCTAAATACTAGAATGGTTCCTGCAATTGCACAATAATGTGCTATTAGACAACAGACCATGCACGTGCTAACATCGATTGTAAACCTCAGTGCTTCCCATTGTTTCCCTGCAACACATATAAGGTAGTTAGTCATAAGGTAAGTAAGGGTTCGCATGCTATCAGTAAAATATGTTGATAAATAAGCACACTGCAGATGCATCAGATTAATTCAAGCCACATGGAAAACCCATTTATCCAAACCAAGCATGATTAAGAACTAGGAAATATAGCACTTGTATATGTTTCTCATGTATTAAGTGCAGCCAAATTCGATTTATTCCTCACATGCACAACAATACAAAATTCTACCCACGACAATTGGACATTGCATTGCAGAATTGAACCAAGCAGTTAACTAAACACCACAACAAATGAACCAAACATTAACTGAGCACCACATTGCACAATATAACATACTCCTAATAGAAGATCAGGCAGTTAACCAAACCAAGCATGCTTAACAACTTGGAAATATAACAATTGTATTTGTTTCTCATGTATTTACTACTGCCAAATTCAATTTATTCCTCACATGGTATACAATAACAGAATGCACCCACAACTATTGAACATCGCATTGCAGAATTGAGCCAAACAGTTAACTAAACACCACAACACAAATGAACCAAACATTAACAAAGCAGCACATTGCACAATGTATAACCAAACCAAGCATGCTTGACAACTTGGAAATATAGCAATTGTATTCGTTTCTCATGTATTTTGTAAAGATAAATTCGATTTATTTCTCACATGGAAAACAATACAAAATTGCAGCATGAATAATTGAACATCACATTTGCAGAATTGAACCAAACAGTTAACTGAAGACGACAACTAATTAACAAAACAGTTAATAAGTGAGCACCACACTGCATGACATATAGAACATATACACTAGAGCAACAGATTGCATGGTAAAATTAGATAGCAAAATTCACTAGAATTTGTGAAGGAAAGGCAGGAGCATCACACGCAATAGGTAAACCGAGCATGCTTAACCGGCGTAGCTAGCAAATGGCAAGGTGCTCCTCCAAGATCTGGGGGTCGGCATGAATGGCAGCCATCGTGACCTCATCCGCGCGTGCGGCCGCGATTTGCTTCTTTGCTGCCAAATGCTCCTTGAGATCCTGGCTATACTGCGTGCACCATGGCTTAGGGCGGCGCTTATTTGGTGGAGGGGTCAGTGATTTGGGTGGAAGGTGTCGCGCCGGCGGTCGGGGCATGTGGGATGTGGAAGGAGGAGGAGGATGGGGGTCGGGTGTGGATTACGTGCCGGGATAGACGAGGCCGAGCAGCGTGAAGGAGGGTCGCTGGCGAGGAGGCGGGGCTGCAAGCAAGGAGTGAAGGTTTCAACTTGGAAAGGAAGGCGAAAATAGGGGAAATGTGGCTTTTGGTAAGGGGGTGGGGCGGGGAGGTAGATATTTTCGCAGAAGCCGAAAATTTGGAATCGCTTCAGCAAAAAACTAGCGCGCAAAGTGTCATCAGACACGGTCCCTTATTTAGAACTGTGTATGATATGTGAACATCACAAACGATTCATATAGCTTAACCCGTGTGTGATGAGTTTGAACGTCAAAAATTTTGGTTCGAATTTTCCTAGTTACAGTGGTCATCCACGTCATTGCATAATTTGGGTACACAAAGGAGACTACAGCACACCCACACTTTTTAATCGAGCAAGTTCAGCAATTAAACAGAGCTAGCTGACCTAAACATTACTCTAACAAATTAAACACTGGCGCTCTTAATTAAACAAAACAACGAGTACTACTATGGCTGGTGCTCGTCGATCTCCGCCGCCGCCTCCATGTCCAGCTCGCGCCCGACGGTCTCCTGGGGAAGGGGCTCCATGGCATCCATCGCACCATACTCGGCAAGCATCTCGCCATCTGCGTGTTGGAAATATGCCCTAGAGGCAATGATAAAATGGTTATTATTGTATTTCCTTGTTCATGATAATTGTCTATTGTTCATGCTATAATTGTATTAACTGGAAACCGTAATACATGTGTGAATACATAGACCACAACATGTCCCTAGTAAGCCTCTAGTTGACTAGCTCGTTGATCAATTGATGGTTATGGTTCCTGACCATGGACATTGGATGTCATTGATAACGGGATCACATCATTAGGAGAATGATGTGATGGACAAGACCCAATCCTAAGCATAGCACAAGATCGTGTAGTTCGTTTGCTAAGAGCTTTTCTAATGTCAAGTATCGTTTCCTTAGACCATGAGATTGTGCAACTCCCGGATATCGTAGGAATTCTTTGGGTGTACCAAACATCACAACGTAACTGGGTGGCTATAAAGGTGCATTACAGGTATCTCCGAAAGTATCTGTTGGGTTGGCACGAATCGAGACTGGGATTTGTCACTCCGTATGACGGAGAGGTATCTCTGGGACCACTTGATAATGCATCATCATAATGAGCTCAATGTGACTAAGGAGTTAGCCACGGGATCATGCATTACGGAACGAGTAAAGAGACTTGCCGGTAAAGAGATTGAACGAGGTATTGGGATACCAACGATCGAATCTCGGGCAAGTAACATACCGATAGACAAAGGGAATTGTATACGGGATTGATTGAATCCCCGACATCGTGGTTCATCCGATGAGACAATCATGGAACATGTGGGAGCCAATATGGGTATCCAGATCCCGCTATTGGTTATTGGCCGGAGAGGTGTCTCGGTCATGTCTGCATGGTTCCCGAACCCGTAGGGTCTACACACTTAAGGTTCGGTGACGCTAGAGTTGTTATGGGAAATAGTATGTGGTTACCGAAGGTTGTTTGAAGTCCCGGATGAGATCCCGGATGTGACGAGGAACTCCGGAGTGGTCCGGAGGTGAAGATCGATATGTTGGACGAAGGGTATGGAGTCCGGAATTGTTCTGGGAGTACCGGGTGACGACCAGCGTGACCGAAAGGTGTTTCGGAGGCCCTGGCAAGCGTTGGGGGCCTTATGGGCCAAGGGAAGGGGGCACAACAGCCCACTAAGGGGCTGTGCGCCCCTCCCAACCCCTCTCACGTAACGTGGAGAGGTGGGGGCGCCTCCCCTAGGGCAGCCACCCCTCCCGGCTTGGGGGGCAAGTTTCCCAGGGGTGGGGGCGCTCAAACCCATCTAGGGTTTCCCATGTGGCCGCCACCCCTCCCCTAGGGAACCCTAGGGCGCCTCCTCCACCCCCTTCCCCCTATATATAGTGAGGGAGAGAGAGGGCAGCTGCACCCCTTGCCTGGCGCAGCCCTCTCCTCCTCCAACTCCTCCTCCTCCGTAGTGCTTAGCGAAGCTCTGCCGGAGAACCACGAGCTCCATCGCCACCACTCCGTCGTGCTGCCGGAGTCCTCCCTCAACTTCTCCTCTCCCCTTGCTGGATCAAGAAGGAGGAGACGTCCCCGGGCAGTACGTGTGTTGAACGCGGAGGCGCCGTCCGTTCGGCGCTAGATCGGATCTTCCGCGATTTGAATCGCCGCGAGTACGACTCCATCAACCGCGTTCTTGTAACACTTCTGCTTAGCGATCTTCAAGGGTATGAAGATGCACTCCCTCTCTCTTGTTGCTAGCATCTCCTAGATTGATCTTGGTGACACGTAGGAAAATTTTGAATTATTGCTACGTTCCCCAACAGTGGCATCATGAGCTAGGTCTATGCGTAGATTCTATGCACGAGTAGAACACAAAGTAGTTGTGGGCGATGATTTGTTCAATTTGCTTACCGTTACTAGTCTTATCTTGATTCGGTGGCATTGTGGGAAAGCGGCCCGGACCGACCTTACACGTACTCTTACGTGAGATAGGTTCCACCGACTGACATGCACTTGATGCATAAGGTGGCTAGCGGGTGTCTGTCTCTCCCACTTTAGTCGGATCAGATTTGATGAAGAGGGTCCTTATGAAGGGTAAATAGCAATTGGCATATCACCGTTGTGGCTTTTGCGTAGGTAAGAAACGTTCTTGCTAGAAACCCATAGCAGCCACGTAAAACATGCAACAACAATTAGAGGACGTCTAACTTGTTTTTGCAGGGTATGCTATGTGATGTGATATGGCCAAAAGGATGTGATGAATTATATATATGTGATGTATGAGATTGATCATGTTCTTGTAATAGGAATCACGACTTGCATGTCGATGAGTATGACAACCGGCAGGAGCCATAGGAGTTGTCTTAATTTATTGTATGACCTGCGTGTCATTGAAAAACGCCATGTAATTACTTTACTTTATTGCTAACCGTTAGCCATAGTAGTAGAAGTAATAGTTGGCGAGACAACTTCATGAAGACACGATGATGGAGATCATGGTGTCATGCCGGTGACAAAGGTGATCATGCCGCGCCTCGAAGATGGAGATCAAAAGGCGCAAGATGATATTGGCCATATCATGTCACTTTATGATTTGCATGTGATGTTTGTCATGTTTACATCTTATTTGCTTAGAACGACGGTAGCATAAATAAGATGATCCCTCACTAAAATTTCAAGAGATGTGTTCCCCCTAACTGTGCACCGTTGCGAAGGTTCGTTGTTTCGAAGCACCACGTGATGATCGGGTGTGATAGATTCTAACGTTCGCATACAACGGGTGTAAGCCAGATTTACACATTGTGACACCCAAGTTTTTATTTGGATTTTTCAAAAGATTTTATTTGACTTGAGGGGAGTGATTTAAATTTTTCTTCAAGAGAACTCTCCCTCTCATATATTTTTCTTTATGGCAAAAGTTTTGTTTGGATTCACCCAAGATCTGCCTTTGGTCTTGGAAGTTCTTGCTTTTCATTTGGACTCAAGACAAAATGTTTTTCATTTGGGAAAAGAACTTTTGAAAATCTTTTTTTTGAATTTGCACTATGGCTTTTGGAAAGTCCTTTGCCACTTTCAACAATTCCTTCTTGCCATGGCATTAGTGCAAATCCTCTCTCCTAACCACTTCCTCACCTTTGGATCATGATTTGCATCAAATCCAGCAAGTTGAACCTCCCCATGTGATTATTTCCATTCAAATTCTATTCAAATAAATTTCTGCCTTCTTTTCTAGCACTTGGAGATTTACAAAGGAACTCCACTTTCTGTCTTGATTTTTGCCACCAAACCTTTTTCCCCTCCTAGTCCTTTGAACCCTGCCGCTCTCGTCGGGAACCGCAGGGCGCGGAGCGCGCTCTCTGCCGCCGTTGAGCCCGTGCGGTCACCTCACCGTGGACCGACGCCATTACGCCAAGACCATCTCCGTTTAGCTGTGAAACGACTCTAGTAACCTCCACTGATGCTGCCTGGCCGCTCAAACCACCTGCCAATCCACTGCTCCGCCGTAATCGCTCGCCGGAGATTCTCCGTTCACGGCCACCCCGTCGATCTGCCTATAAATAGAGGCCCCGAGCTTCAACTCGAGCACCCACCATCCCTGCACTCCCCCTAGAGCAAGCCTAGCCACTGGTAGAGCCCCGAGGAGGTCTCCTTCCTCGACTCCGGCCGCCGCGACCCGCCACGGGATCCAGCCCGATTCGCCCCCGTGTGCGCTCCTCCGCCTCCATTCTCTTGCCAGTAGCTTCACCTTGCATCACTCGTTCTGACCCGCGCCTCAATTCGTAGTTTGCAGCCCTCCACCGGAGTTCCCCATCCTCACCCGAGCCGCCGTCCGCCGGAGATAGTGTCGCCGTCGATGTGGTGCTCCCCGTTGGACGAGTCCACCACCCACCGACGCGGAAGAAGACGCTGAAGCTCTTGGTACCCTCCGTTTCTCCTAACTCGCCGTGGTTCGACGCCGGCGTCCACCGCAGTCTTCGGGCGCCGGCGAGCTTTTCAAACCTGACATGTGGACCCCGCGTGTCAGCCTCTGTTCTTTTATTCGCGAACCGTTTTCTGTTGGCGCCTTCGGGCAAAATACATTTTCTCCTTTGCGCTTGCGCATTCCCAACCGGAGCGTTTTCTGTTTTCTCAGTTAAAACCCTGGAACTTTTCTGTTTCATTACAGATAAGTCCCTGGACAGAAACCTTTATAACTTTTTAATAAAAAGGGATTTTTGAGTGATTCTTTTTCTGACAATCTTCAAATTTTGTCTAGTTTTTTATGGGATTTATTTGAAAATTATTTGGAAAAGTTTCTGTGCAAGTGTTGGTTTTCACGTTAGTATCCGTTTCGTTATTGCCGTAGGTTCCGAGAGAGGTGACGGAGCCGCGAACTTCGCCGAGCTAGACTCCGACTTCTCCGAACCAGGCAAGCATGTTTTGAACATTTGATATGACAGGTGTTTTACATGTTCACGTGAGAGTTTGTGCGTGGCATATGAGTGTCGGTAAATACCTCGTTGCTTGTAAGGCAACGACCCGGTTGTTCCAAAGTCGCGATGATCTCTGATGAGAGATGGCCTAATCATGTGGTGACATGAAGGGCAGCAAGGTGGTACTGTTGTAGCATACCAGCCTTGCGTCATCCGACTTTCCCCGACGTTAACGTGGTTGGAGCCACGTTATCGTTCTTTTCCCGCAAGTCCAAAGTTGCGATGATCTCTGATGAGAGATGGCCTAATCATGTGGTGACATGAAGGGCAGCAAGGTGGTACTGTTGTAGCATACCAGCCTTGCGTCATCCGACTTCCTCCGACGTTAACGTGGTTGGAGCCACGTTACCGTTCTTTCCCCTTTCCGTGCTACCACATGTCTCATTGCCAGGATGCGGTTTAGTAAGTTGGTAACCTCTTTCCGTGTACACACCAAACAGAGAGGCCGGGATGATGGTACCTTGGCCCAGGATTAAAGCCAGTCATCCGGTCAGGGGGCATGGGTGTTTCCGGTTGGGACCGAGAGGGGGGGCACCCCCTTAGAGCGCGCGTATAGAAATTTGATCCCATGCTACGCGAGGTTGTAGCCTCCCCGTCTCAAGGTTTTTCTTGAATGTTGCCGAGGGTGATCCCTGGCTTCGGATGGTTGAATTGGGTGTGTACTGGTTAGACGTGTTTCTTCCAAAACACCGTAGACGGAACTAGTCCCCGTGACTACTGAAATCCGTTGGCTGTGGTTAAGTACAAACTCTGCAGAGTCAATTCTTTCCAAATCATCGCATCCATGATCAAGTAGTGTAAACATTATATCCATATCTATCCGTGTGAAAAACTTGTCCCCGGTGAACAAGCTCAAGTGGTAAATTCAGATTTATTGTTATTCCTGTGGATGGACTAACTTTATATTTGTCTCATGCTTGTGATAAATTATGTTCCCGAACTATTGTATTATTGAGCTACAATATAAGCCCTTTATGAGACGTCGCGCAGACGTCCGACTGTGGCGTGTACTCGTTTCTCACTTGAAATATAAGCCCTTTATGTGATGTCGCTCAGACGTCCGACTGCGGCATGCACTGTCTTTATTTTCTGTTGCAAGCCCTTTATGTGGTGTCGCCTCGACGCCCGACTGTGGCATTATTATTCTGCATTTTCCGCTCGAGGAGTCTTTCAGACACTCGTTTGGCACCTGTATTATTATTCCGCATTTTCCGCTCGAGGAGTCTTTTAGACACTCGTTTGGCACCCGCATTATTATTCTGCATTTTCCTCTCGAGGAGTCTTTCAGACACTCGTTTGGCACCTGTATTATTATTCCGCATTTTCCGCTCGAGGAGTCTTTCAGACACTCGTTTGGCACCCGCATTATTATTCTGCATTTTCCGCTCGAGGAGTCTTTCAGACACTCGTTTGGCACCAGTATTACTATTCTGCAGTTTCCGCTCGAGGCGTCATTCAGACCCTCGCTTGGCACCCAGTTTTTATTATCTCTATGTCTGATCGCACTGGTTAACTTGTTCATATGTTTCATGTTTGCATTCGTTATACCTTATGTCCGAACTGTCTTGCGAGTACTTTCATAGTACTCACCTGGCTTGTTGATTTGGCCAGATGTTGACGAAGGCGATCTCTTGGATGAAGAGTTTGATAGCGCGTCCGATGCCTAGAGGAGTCCCAGTCAGTCCTGCGCGATCCCGGATATTGGTCACTTGTATTGTATACGCTTCCGCCACCCGCAATAAGTCTTCTCGAGCCTCACTCCGACGCTCGATGAGTTGTAGTCTTCTGGAATCACATCACTCGCTTCGCGATGATATTTCCACCACCGTTATTATCGTGAGTTAGTAGTTTGCCACCCTATCCGCCGTCTTGTTTTAGCGGCGTGCATGTAATAAATTGTTGGGCAGTCTCTGCTCAACCTTGTATTATATTTAGTACTCCTGGTATTTTTCTTCTGTGACCAAGATATTGTCTACCAGTGAGAAGGAATTCTTCCTCGCTGGTCCGTAAAAGGGATTGGTCTCTGAATAATTATTTTATTGAAAAACCGGTCGTGACACACATGCGAAACACTTATGTTGACTTGACGAGCCTAGCATGTACAGACGTGGCCTCGGAACACAAGAGACCGAAAGGTCGAACATGAGTCGTATAGTAGATACGATCAACATGAAGATGTTCACCGATGATAACTAGTCCGTCTCACGTGATGATCGGACACGGCCTAGTTGACTCGGATCATGTATCACTTAGATGACTAGAGGGATGTCTATCTAAGTGGGAGTTCATTAAATAATTAGATGAACTTAATTATCATGAACATAGTCAAAAGGTCTTTGCAAATTATGTCATAGCTTACGCTTTGGTTCTATTGCTTAAGATATGTTCCTAGAGAAAATTTAGTTGAAAGTTGATAGTAGAAATTATGCGGACTGGTCCGTAAACTGAGGATTATCCTCATTGCTGTGCAGAAGGCTTATGTCCTTAATGCACCGCTCGGTGTGCTGAACCTCGAGCGTCGTCTGTGGATGTTGCGAACATCTGACATACACGTTTTGATGACTACGTGATAGTTCAGTGCGTAATGCTAGCGGTTTAGAATTGAGGCGCCAAAGACGTTTTTGAAACGTCGCAGAACATATGAGATGTTCCAAAGACTGAAATTGGGATTTCAGACTAGTGCCCACGTCAAGAGGTATGAGACCTCTGACAAGTTTCTTAAGCCTGCAAACTAAGGGAGAAAAGCTCAATCGTTGAGCATGTGCTTAGATTGTCTGGGTACTACAATCGCTTGAATCGAGTGGGAGTTAATCTTCCAGATGAGATAGTGATGGTTCTCCATAGTCACTGCCACCAAGCTATTAGAGCTTCGTGATGAACTATAACATATCAGGGACAAACATGATGATCCTTGAGCAACTCGCGATGTTTGACACCGCGAAAGTAGAAATCAAGTAGGAGCATTAATTGTTGATGGTTAGTAAAACCACTAGTTTCAAGAAGGGCAAGGGAAAGAAGGGACACTTCATGAAACGGCAAATCAGTTGCTGCTCTGGTGAAGAAACCCAAGGTTGAACCCAAACCCGAGACTAAGTGCTTCTGTAATGAGGGGAACGGTCACTGAAGCAGAACTACCCTAGATACTTGGTAGATGAGAAGGCAGGCAAGGTCGACAGAAGTATATTGGATATACATTATATTAATGTGTACTTTACTAGTACTCCTAGTAGCACCAGGGTATTAGATACCGGTTCGGTTGCTAAGTGTTGGTAACTTGAAATAAAAGGCTACGGAATAAACGGAGACTAGCTAAAGGTGAGATGACGATATGTGTTGGAAGTGTTTCCAAGGTTGATGTGATCAAGCATCGCATGCTCCCTCTACCATCGAGATTGGTGTTAAACCTAAATAATTGTTATTTGGTGTTTGCATTGAGCATAGACATGATTGGATTATGTTTATTGCTATAAGGTTATTCATTTAAGGAGAATAATGGTTACTCTGTTTATTTGAATAATACCTTCAATGGTCTTGCACCTAAAATGAATGGTTTATTGAATCTCGATCGTAGTGATACACATGTTCATGCCAAAAGATATAAAATAGTAATGATAGTACCACATACTTGTGGCACTGCCATTTGAGTCATATTGGTATAAAACGCATGAAGAAGCTCCATGTTGATGGATCTTTGGACTCACTCATTTTTGAAAAGATTGAGACATGTGAACCATGTCTATTGGTAGATATGCATGAAGAAACTCCATACAGATGGATCGTTTGGACTCGCTTGATTTTGAATCACTTGAGACATGCAAATCATACCACATGGACAAGATGACTGAAAGGCCTCGTTTTCAGTGAGATGAAACAAGAGAGCAACTTGTTGGAAGTAATACATTTGATGTGTGCAGTCCAATGAGTGCTGAGGCACGCAGTGGATATCGTTATGTTCTTACTTCACAGATGATTTGAGTAGATGCTAAGTATATTTACTTGATGAAACACAAGTCTGAATTATTGAAAGGTTTAAATAATTTCAGAGTGAAGTTGAAGATCATCGTGACAAGAGGATAAAATGTGTGTGATATGATCATAGAGATGAATATCTGAGTTACGAGTTTGGCACACAATTAAGACATTGTGGAAATTGTTTCACAACTAATACCGCCTGGAACACCATAGTGTGATGGTGTGTCCGAACATCATAACTGCACCCTATTGGATATGGTGCAGACCATGATGTCTCTTATCAAATTACACTATCGTTTATGGGTTAGGCATTAGAGACAACCGCATTCACTTTAAATAGGGCACCACGCAATTCCGTTGAGACGACACCGTATGAACTATGGTTTAGAGAAACCTAAGCTGTTGTTTCTGAAAAGTTTGGGGCTGCGACGCTTATGTGAAAAACTTTCAGGCTGATAAGCTCGAACCCAAAGCGGATAAATGCATCTTCATAGAATACCCAAAACAGTTGGGTATACCTCCTATTTTAGATCCGAAAGCAAAGTGATTGTTTCTAGAAACATGTCATTTCTCGAGGAAAAGTTTCTCTCGAAAGAATTGAGTGGGAGGATGGTGGAGACTTGATGAGGTTATTGAACCATGACTTCAACTAGTGTGTAGCAGGGCACAGGAAGTTGTTCCTGTGGCACCTACACCAATTGAAGTGGAAGCTTATGATAGTGATCATGAAACTTCGGACCAAGTCACTACCAAACCTCGTAGATCGACAAGGATGCGTACTACTTCAAAGTGGTACATAATCCTGTCTTGGAAGTCATGTTGCTAGACAACAATGAACCTACGAGCTATGGAGAAGCGATGGTGGGCCCAGATTCCGACGAATGGCTCGAGGCCATAAAATCGGAGAGAGGATCCATGTATAAAAACAAAGTATAGACTTTGGAAGAACTACTTGATGGTCGTAAGACTGTTGGGTGCAGATGGATTTTAAAAGGAAGATGGACAATGATGGTAAATGTCACCATTAAGAAAGCTCGACTTGTCGTTAAGATGTTTTCCGACAAGTTCAAGGAGTTCACTACGATGAGACTTTCTCACTCGTACCGATGCTAAGAGTCTGTTGGAATTATATTAGCAGTTACTGCATTATTTATGAAATCTTGCAGATAGGATGTCAAAACATTGTTTCCTCGACGATTTTCTTGAGGAAAGGTTGTATGTGATACAACCAGAAGGTTTTGTCAATCCTGAAAGATGCTAACAAGTATGCAAAGCTCCAGCAATCCTTCTAAGGACTGGAGTAAGCATCTCGGAGTTGGAATGTACGCTTTGATGAGATGATCAAAGATTTTGGGTTTATACAAAGTTTATGAGAAACTTGTATTTCCAAAGAAGTGAGTGGGAGCACTGCGGATTTTTGATGAGTATATGTTGTTAACATATTGTTGATCAGAAATGATGTAGAATTTCTGGAAAGCATACAAGGTTATTTGAAAAGTGTTTTTCAATGGAAAACCTGGATTAAGCTACTTGAACATTGAGCATCAAGATCTATAAGGATAGATAAAAAATGCTTAATAGTACTTTCAAATGAATACATACCGTGACAAGATTTTGAAGGAGTTCAAAATAGATCAGCAAAGAAGGAGTTCTTGGCTGTGTTACAAGGTGTGAGTATTGAGTAAGACTCAAAACATGACCACGGCAGAAGAGAGAGAAAGGACGAAGGTTGTCCCCTATGCTTTAGACGTAGGCTCTACAGTATGCTATGCTGTGTACCGCACCTGAAGTGTACCTTGCCATAAGTCAGTCAAGGGGTACAAGAGTGATCCAGGAATGGATCACGTGACAGTGGTCGAACTTATCCTTAGTATCTAGTGGACTAAGGAATTTTCTCGATTATGGAGGTGGAAAAAGAGTTCTTCGTAAAGGGTTACGTCGATGCAAACTTTGACACTAATCCAGATGACTCTGAGTAGTAAACCAGATTCGTATAGTAGAGCAGTTATTTGGAATAACTCCAAGTAGCGCGTGGTAGCTGCATCTACAAGATGACATAGAGATTTGTAAAGCACACATGGATCTGGAGGTTCAGACGCGTTGACTAAAAACCTCTCTCACAAGCGAGATATGAACAAACCCCATGGGTGTTGGATTCATTACAATCACATAGTGATGTGAACTAGATTATTGACTCTAGTGCAAGTGGGAGACTGTTGGAAATATGCCCTAGAGGCAATAATAAAATGGTTATTATTGTATTTCCTTGTTCGTGATAATTGTCTATTGTTCATGCTATAATTGTATTAACTGCAAACTGTAATACATGTGTGAATACATAGACCACAACATGTCCCTAGTAAGCCTCTAGTTGACTAGCTCGTTGATCAATAGATGGTTATGGTTTCCTGACCATGGACATTGGATGTCATTGATAATGGGATCGCATCATTAGGAGAATGATGTGATGGACAAGACCCAATCCTAAGCATAGCACAAGATCGTGTAGTTCGTTTGCTAAGAGCTT
Organism: Triticum aestivum; assembly: GCF_018294505.1. Taxonomy (NCBI): domain Eukaryota; kingdom Viridiplantae; phylum Streptophyta; class Magnoliopsida; order Poales; family Poaceae; genus Triticum; species Triticum aestivum. The sequence continues at coordinate 329,102,023 of NC_057814.1, read as the reverse complement.
TTCTAATGTCAAGTCTCGTTTCCTTAGACAATGAGATTGTGCAACTCCCGGATACCGTAGGAATGCTTTGGGTGTACCAAACATCACAACGTAACTGGGTGGCTATAAAGGTGCATTACAGGTATCTCCGAAAGTATCTGTTGGGTTGGCACGAATCGAGACTGGGATTTGTCACTCCGTATGACGGAGAGGTATCTCTGGGCCCACTCGGTAATGCATCATCATAATGAGCTCAATGTGACTAAGGAGTTAGCCACGGGATCATGTGTTACGGAACGAGTAAAGAGACTTGCTGGTAACGAGATTGAACGAGGTATTGGGATACCGACGATCGAATCTCGGGCAAGTAACATACCGATAGACAAAGGGAATTGTATACGGGATTGATTGAATCCCCGACATCGTGGTTCATCCGATGAGATCATCGTGGAACATGTGGGAGCCAATATGGGTATCCAGATCCCGCTATTGGTTATTGGCCGGAGAGGTGTCTCGGTCATGTCTGCATGGTTCCCGAACCCGTAGGGTCTACACACTTAAGGTTCGGTGACGCTAGAGTTGTTATGGGAAATAGTATGTGGTTACCGAAGGTTGTTTGAAGTCCCGGATGAGATCCCGGACGTGACGAGGAACTCCGGAGTGGTCCGGAGGTGAAGATCGATATGTTGGACGAAGGGTATGGAGTCCGGAATTGTTCTGGGAGTACCGGGTGACGACCAGCGTGACCGAAAGGTGTTTCGGAGGCCCCGGCAAGCGTTGGGGGGCCTTATGGGCCAAGGGGAGGGGGTACACCAGCCCACTAAGGGGCTGTGCGCCCCTCCCAACCCCTCTCACGTAACGTGGAGAGGTGGGGGCGCCTCCCCTAGGGCAGCCACCCCTCCCGGCTTGGGGGGCAAGATTCCTAGGGGTGGGGGCCCAAACCCATCTAGGGTTTCCCCTGTGGCCACCGCCCCTCCCCTAGGGAACCCTAGGGCGCCTCCTGCACCCCCTTCCCCCTATATATAGTGAGGGAGAGAGAGGGCAGCCGCACCCCTTGCCTGGCGCAGCCCTCTCCTCCTCCAACTCCTCCTCCGTAGTGCTTAGCGAAGCTCTGCCGGAGAACCATGAGCTCCATCGCCACCACGCCGTCGTGCTGCCGGAGTCCTCCATCAACTTCTCCTCTCCCCTTGCTGGATCAAGAAGGAGGAGACGTCCCCGGGCTGTACGTGTGTTGAACGTGGAGGCGCCGTCCGTTCGGCGCTAGATCGGATCTTCCGCGATTTGAATCGCCGCGAGTACGACTCCATCAACCGCGTTCTTGTAACGCTTCCACTTAGCGATCTTCAAGGGTATGAAGATGCACTCCCTCTCTCTCGTTGCTAGCATCTCCTAGATTGATCTTGGTGACACGTAGGAAAATTTTGAATTATTGCTACGTTCCCCAACACTGCGTCCGCCATCTCTTTGGAAAAGGCCGCCACGAGCTGGGCGTGGGTGGCCGTGATCTGGGCTTGGACGGGCTCCGTCGTCGCAATGTATCCAGCGGAGGAATGGATGGCTGCTCGAATGCTCTCGGCGATTGCCAACTCTTTGGCCGTGGGTTGCCGACCGTTGTCGGAGAAGATTCGTTCGATTTGTGCGGTGACCGCCACGAGCTGGGCGTGGGCGGCCTCGACATGGTCGTGGGCGGCCTCCATCAGGGCTAAGATCGCCGTTGCCGAACGGACAGCTGTTGTGCCGCTCTCGCCAGTTGCTATCCCCGAGGCAGATGTTGCTGCCGCCACCTGAGAAGCAACAACGACCGTTTGGGCTGCCTTGGCCGTCCGGTCGTAGATTGCGACCGCGCTCATGCACCTTGTTAGCACGCGCATGGCGGCTGCGGCCGCACTCTCGCCGGAGTGGGCCACCGAAGTTGCCCTCACGACGCGGGTCCACGTGCCCATCTTTCACTGGCGATGATTGAACAGTGGAATGATATTTGGGGAGCGAGCTAGTGTGCTTGAGACGCCGACTGTGGACTGTAGTGACGCACCTTCTCGCTTAAGCCATAGGCGTACTATACACCGGCGGTGCTCCAGGATATTTTGAGGTACATCTCACATGGTTGGTGATAATAAACTGTGTGGGATCTACTTGATTTTTCATCTTGATTTGAATTACACAATGGGGTCACAGCGGCAATGGACGGTGTTTGAATTGCTAGACCTTTCATCTGCAATGAACATCCAACTATATGTGTGTCGAAAAAGAATTGGAATTATTCAGGGTTCGTTTGAACATTTTACACATTAAATTGGTTTTCTAGCCATTTCAGGTGCATTATTCAAAATTAAACTACATGCACATGCTTCGGTGCACCAACATGGGTTGTAAAATCAATTATGTGTCCATGGGTTTATGCTTATGTCCCATGCAATAAATGGGGATGAAATTCGAACACCACGGCACCGTGGCTCTCCGGCAAACGTCGACGTACTTGCTTTTGTAATTCTTGTAAATCCAAAAATCGTCCGAAATTCATGAAACTTGGCATGCTATCATGGAGCGACATCAACATGCCATGGTAAATTTTTTGTCCCATTTGGAGCAGGTTTGGGTATAAGCTTCTCATAAACCAGAGCTTCTCACAACAAGTGTGATGGTTTCGGTAGGGAACGTTTCACCTTTCTGGACGAAACGATATCCGTTGCCTCTTCTCGATTTCAATTTTTTTCCTAGTGTCAACATAGAACAACAGGAGTGTTGAGTCAATTTTTGGGATTTTTCGGGGTTCGCTTGGACATTTTTATACATTAACTGAGTTTTCTATGCACTCAAGTGCATAATTGAAATTCGAACTACAGGCACATGCTCTAATGCATATAAATTAGTTGAAAATTCAAATTGGTGTTCTTGGTTGCATGCTTAGGTCCCATGCAAGAAATGGGAATGAATGTCAAACACCCTGCCACCGTTACTCGGCCGCAAACATTGAGATACCTGATTTTTAAATTCTAGTAAATCCAAAGCTCGTCTGAAATTCTTCAAACTTGGCATGCTGTCATGGAGCGGCATCAACATGACGTGGTAAATTTTTTGTCCCATTTGGGGAAGGTTTGGGGATACTCTTCTCACAAACCAGAGCTTCTCACAACAAGCCTGGTGGTTTCGGTAGGGAACGTTTCACCTTTCTGGATGAAACGATATCCATTGCCTCTTCTCGATTTCAATTTTTTTCCTTGTGTCAACATAGACCAATAGGAGTGTTGTGTCAATTTTTGGGATTTTTGGGGTTCGTTTGGACATTTTATGCATTAATTGAGTTTTCAATGCATTTATGTGCATAATTCAAATTTGATCTACATGCACATGCTCTAATGCATATAAATTGGTTGAAAATTCAAATCCTTGGTTGCATGCTTAGGTCCCATGCAAGAAATGGGAATGAATGTCAAAACCCTGCCACCGTCACTCGGCCGCAAACATTGAGATACCTGGTTCTTAAATTCTAGTAAATCCAAAACTCATCTGAAATTCATGAAACTTGGCATGCTATCATGGAGCGGCATCAACATGCCGTGGTAAATTTTTTGTCCCATTTGGGGCAGGTTTGGGTATATGCTTCTCACAAACTAGAGCTTCTCACAACAAGCATGATGGTTTCGGTAGGGAACATCCCACCTTTGGGGACGAAATGATATCCATTGCCTCTTATTGCTTTCAAAAAAATTCTCATGTCAACGTAGAACAACATGAGTGTTGTGTCAATTTTTGTGATTTTTCGGGGTTCGTTTGGACATTTTTATGCATGAATTGAGTTTTCAATGCATTCATGTGCATAATTCATATTTGAACTACATGCACATGCTCTAATGCATATAAATTGGTTGAAAATTCAAATATGTGTCCTTGGTTGCATGCTTAGGTCCCATGCAAGAAATGGGAATGAATGTCAAACACCCTGTCACCGTCACTCGGCCGCAAACATTGAGATACCTTGTTTTTAAATTCTGGTAAATCCAAAACTCGTCTGAAATTCATGAAACTTGGCATGCTAACATGGAGCGGCATCAACATGCCGTGGTAAAATTTTGTCCCATTTGGGGCAGGTTTGGGTATATGCTTCTCTCAAACCAGAGCTTCTCACAACAAGCATGATGGTTTCGGTAGGGAACGTCCCACCTTTGGGGACGAAATGATATCCATTGCTTCTTATTGCTTTCAAAAAATTTCTCGTGTCAACGTAGAACAACAGGAGTGTTGTGTCAATTTTGTGAGTTTTCGGGGTTCGTTTGGACATTTTTATGCATTAACTGAGTTTTCAATGCATTCATATGCATAATTCAAATTTGAACTACATGCACATGCTCTAATGCATATAAATTGGTTGAAAATTCAAATCGGTGTTCTTGGTTGCATGCTTAGGTCACATGCAAGAAATGGGAATGAATGTCAAACACCCTCCCACCGTCACTCGGCCGCAAACATTGAGATACTTGGTTTTTAAATTCTAGTAAATACTAAACTTGTCTGAAATTCATGAAACTTGGCATGCTATCATGGAGCGGCATCAACATGCAGTGGTAATTTTTTGTCCCATTTTGGGCGGGTTTGGGTATATGCTTCTCACAAACCAGAGCTTCTCACAACAAGCATGATGGTTTCGGTAGGGAACGTCCCACCTTTGGGGACGAAACGATATCCATTGCCTCTTATTGTTTTCAAATTTTTTCTCGTGTCAATATAGAACAACAGGAGTGTTGTGTCAATTGTTGTGATTTTTCGGGGTCCGTTTGTACATTTTTATGCATTAACTGAATTTTCAATGCATTCATATGCACAATTCAAATTCTAACTACATGCGCATGCTCTAGTGCATATAAAATTGGTTGAAAAATCAAATATGTGTCCTTGGGTGCATGCTTAGGTCCTATGCAAGAAATGGGAATGAATTTCAAACAACAGGGCACCGTTGATTGCCGGCAAAACGTTGAGATACTTTGTTTTTAAATTCTAGTAAATCCAAAACTCGTCTGAAATTCATTAAACTTGGCATGCTATCATGGAATGGCACCTGACATGCTGTGGTATTTTTCGTGTCCATTTTGAGAGAAGGCGCACTCGAATAACAGCCAACAAAGGCATTTTGAAAAAATAGCTGCCACTTTAATATCTCAAACATTTGTATAATTCAAACCGTGTGCGTTCTGTTAACCATTCACGTGATGCCACGTGTCTTGGTTTTAATGGCTATAGGAGGTGCCGTGCGGACAACTGCTTGACCTTGACTGAATGGGAGGCGTGCGAGCGCAGTCCGGTGGGCAGGAAGACCGGGAGGCGTGCAAGCTGTCCTCCATGCGCAGGCTCACTGCGAAGCGAGCCCTTTGACTTCCATGGCCGCCCGCCTTCCTCTCCATTAATGGCGCCCGAGCCGCTGCTTAATGCGGGCGGCCTTACTGTTCGCCTCCCATTCCCCTCCCTCCCGCAGACCTCCACCAACGCCATGGCACAGAAGGATCATCTGCCACTAGTCTTCAAGTTTGGTGAAGTCGACTCCGAGCCAGAGGAGATAGAAAATAAGGAGGAATGGGGCCTCATAGACATGGTCCAGAACGAGCTGGCTGCAGCGGTTGCTGGCCCCGCTCCCGTCCCAGCTCCCATCCCCGCGCCCGCGCCAGCGACCATCCTCGTAGCATTGACGGGCTGGTTGCCGAGCACTATCGTAGAGCTGGAAGCCGCAGGCGCCAGCGAGGTCTCCGCGGACCCGCGCGAGCTCGTGTACATGCCAGCGCCCGTGCCCGTGTGCGCCCCTCCACCCACTGCGGCGCTGGTCCTCGTGCGTTTGGCTGCACCCGCTGTGCCTGTGCCCGTGCGCGCGCCCCCTCAGCGGCATGGGACGCCGCCATCGACCGCTACCTCTCAGCGCCACTAGCTGCCATCCTCCCGCGCCCCGCCCGTCGATCGCGCGACGACATGATGTTTGATTTACAAGTGAAGAACATTTTGTTCTGCATTGAAGACTTCAACAACGGCGTCTCGGATGACGACAACGACAATGACGGCGCGGCACGCCGCCTCCGCCGCCGGAAATAGTTTTTTCTTGGATTTAATACTGTATCTCGATCATATGAATATAAATTTGCAGTATGACTGAATGAATGATATGGTTTGAGCGAACTTGCGTTTTTCTCTCTTAATGTACAGACTTATCAAACGATTTTCTTTTGAAAAAAACGTCAATGGTTTTTAAATTACAAAACACTCATCGCAAACGTTTTAGTTAGAACACCCATATGCAAACAGACAGCTTCCCCAGGAAGCCAAGGGAAAATGTGCCGAGCAGGATTTGTGCAGCACTTGATCGTAAACGTTTTAGATAGAACACCCGTATGAAAAGTGAGAGCAGGATTTGTGCATCTCTTCAACGCAAACGGTTCTTTTGGATGACCCGTGTGCAACCACTTACAAACAATTTGGGTATGTTGCCATTTGTCAAACTGGAAAGATTGACATTTGTTGATCTAGTAACATTGCCACTCGTCAACCTTGTAACACTGCGATTTGTCAAAATATGAAGCTAAAAATCACTAGCAGTATCTAATTTTTGCAACTAAAATTCAGTAATTAAGCATAGATTTAGTAGTTGTTGCAGTCGTTCTTAATTTATACAAACAATTCAACTCGACAGCTGAACCGACCAAACTTTTCCCCAATTGTTGTTGTAGTAGTAGTAGTAGTAGTAGTAGTAGTAGTAGTAGTAGTAGTAGTAGTAGTAGCGGCAGTGGCGGAGCGTGTGATGACCCCGGCGGTTGACGGTGGGCTGCCGGCCAAGGCGGCCGACGATGGGGTGGCGGCCACAACCATCACCTCCCGCCTTCGGGCCACGATGGCGGAGAGGGTGATGGCCACGGTGGCCGGTAGTGGGGTGGCGGCCATGACGGCCACCTCCCGCCTTCGGGCCGCGGCGGTGGAGCGGGCGATGGCCCTGGCTTTCAACAGTGGTGTGGCGGCAACGGCGGCCGGCAACAGCTGCCGACGGGCAGCGGCGGCGGAGCGTGTGGTGGGTGTTCCACGCACACCCAACAGGGACGCCACACGCACGACACTACGCTGGGGACTGTGCCGCCGCCGCGGTGTAGCCTCCCAGCTGGAGCTGTCCTCTGATGATGGCGGAGTGGCTGAGCGACAACGACAGACCGGTGCCATTGGCGATTATGGGAGAAGCAGACGAGATAAGCTACAGGGAGGGAGGAAAAAATGTGACGCAAGACTCGCCGGTCGTGAGGGTTTTTATAGAAGGCCGGTAAACATTGGGTTTTTGGGGATTTCACCGAGTCGGGCAGGAAGTTTGCGCGGGAACGGGCTCGCTGACGATTCATTGGCGCCACCGTTTGGCCAAAAGAACGCCCCCACGCTGTAACACCCGGATGATTAAGCAACAGTGATCACCTCGGTTACTGTGGCTAACCTCACGTTGATTCGAACCCGGTCTACAAATAAATTCGAAACAAAACCAAAAAAAAAAGGGTTTCAAAAACTAAAACTAAAATGTTCGGGGGTTGTCTAAAATAGCAAACCTAATTATGGTGGGGTGCACAAAATTTTGTAAAATGTTTTGGCATTTTAATTAAACTAAAACAGAAAGCAGAAAAAGAAAAATAATAAAAGAAAAGAAAGGAAGAAGAAAAGGGGAGGGAACCTCCCCTGGCCCATCTGGGCCAGCCCTTCCCCCGGCCCAGCCAGCCCCCCCGAAGCCCCACCCCACCTGGCCCCTGGCCTGGCCCAACTCCCCCCCCCTGGGCCGGCCCAACCGGCGCCCCCACTTAACCCCCCCCCCCGGCCGAACCCTAGCCGCCCCACCTCACTCGCCCCCCCCGCCCCGATCCCCTTTCCCCTGCCCCCGCCCCGATCCAGATCGGGGGCGAGACCCCCGTCGCACCCCTCGTCGCCGGCGGCCCCCGCCGCCCCAACCGGTCGCCTCCACACCCCCTCCTCCCCTCCGTCGCCCCCACACGCGGGGCACCCGCCACCGCGGGGTCAACCCCGGCCTCCCCCGCCTCACCGGACGCCCTCCCCGACGCCGGCGCACGCCTCCCCGCCCTCCTCCTCGCCGGTCGTCCTCGACCTCCCCCGAGCCCACCGGCCGAGCCCCTGCCTCCCCCTGTGAGGCTTCCCTCTCACCCCCTCTCTTCCCCCTCCCCCGTCGGCGACGGTTCCGGCCTCCGCGCCGCACCGACGCCCCCCTCCGGCTCCCTCCCGCTCGTCGCCGTGGCCCCCGACCGGCCCCGTCGCCGGCTCGGCCCCCCCGCGGCTGCGCACCGACGCGCCACACCCCCCCCCCCGATCCCTCTCCTTCCTCCCCCCTGCCGGATCCGGCCGCCGTGGCCCCGAACGGCCCGGCCACCGCGTGGCTCCCTCTTCCCCCTTCCTCCCCTCCGACGGCGACCCCCTCGCCGGCGCCCTAGCGGCGCCCCCGAGCCCCTCACTTCCCCCCCCCCGTTCGGCGCCTCGCCGCCCCCCCCCCCCCGACCGAGGCCTCGATCCCCCCCCCCCGCGCACGACGCTCGGCCCCGGCCCGAGCCCCCACCCCGTTCGCCCTCCCCGACTCGCCGGCGTCGCTCGCCGCCGGCGGCCGCGTCGTGGCCTCGGCCGCGCCGGCCCTGTGCCTCGGGCGCCCCCGATCCGCCCCTGGGTCGCGCCCCGACCGGCCCTGGTTCGTGCCCGATTCGGGCAACGCCCGCGTCGCCCGCACCCACCGCCCGTTTGGCCTCAGGCCACTGACGTGGGGGCCCCCACCCCACCCCCAAATTAAAAAAAAAAACAAAAACAAAGAACGTTTTAAATAAAAACAGAAGCTAAAATGGAAATAGAAATGAATTAAATTAATTAGCTAAATAATTAATTAATTAATTAATTAAGCAATTAATTAATCTAGTTAATTCCGGATTAATTAACCCTAATCATTAGTTAAACTAATTGGGTAATTAATTAAACTAATTAATTCTGAATTAATTAACACTAATCATTAATTAACTTAATTAACTAAGGTTAGTTAAACTTTGATTAGGTTAATAAGTTAATAGTGAATGACATGCGGGACCCACCTGTCCGGGTTGACTTAGTCAACCCTGTTGACTGATGATGTCAGCATGACATCATGCTGATGTCATAAATGCAATTTCGAAATTAATTAAATAATTAATTAAATTCCTGAAATTAATAAAATCTTTTAAAAATCATATCTTTTAATCCGTAATCCGGATTAAAATATTTTCAACATGAAAGTTGCTCAGAACGACGAGACGATTCCGGATACGCAGTCCGTTCGTCCACCACACCCCCCTAACCTATCGAACCCGCAACTTTCCCCCTCCGGCTCCTCTGCCCGAAAACACGAAACACCGGGAATACTTTCCCGGATGATTCCCCCTTGACCAGTACCACCTTATACCACGTTAGGGCACGCTTAGCATCGCTTCTTGACATGTCATGCATCGATATGCATCTGTTTACTTGGTATTCATTGTTTCTTCCCCCTCTTCTCTCCGGTAGACTACGAGACCGACGCTGCTGCTGCCCAGTTCGACTACGGAGTTGACGACCCCTCTCTCTTGCCAGAGCAACCAGGCAAGCCCCCCCCCTTGATCACCAGATATCGCCTATTCTCCTCTATACTGCTTGCATTAGAGTAGTGTAGCATGTTACTGCTTTCGTTAATCCTATTCTGATGCATAGCCTGACATTGTCGCTACATCTGTTGATACCTTACCTGCAATCCTAATTGCTTAGTATAGGATGCTAGTGTTTCATCATTGGCCCTACATTCTTGTCAGTCTGCCTTGCTATACCACGGGCCGTGATCACTTGGGAGGTGATCACGGGTATATACTATACATACATACATACTACACAGATGGCGACTAAAGTCGGGTCAGCTCGAAGAGTACCCGCGAGTGATTCACGGATTGGGGGCTGAAAGGACCTTTGTCCCGACGGCCCTCTGTGTGGATCTTTGTGGCGGAGCGACAGGGCAGGTTGAGACCGCCTAGGAGAGAGGTGGGCCTGGCCCTGTTCGGCGTTCGCGGACACTTAACACGCTTAACGAGATCTTGGTATTTGATCTGAGTCTGGCTACGAGCCTATACGCACTAACCATCTACGTGGGAGTAGTTATGGGTATCCCGACGTCGTGGTATCAGCCGAAGCACTTCAGACGTCAGCGACGGAGCGGCGCGCGCCGAATTGGACTGGAACGCCACTAGGCTAGGTCTGCTTTCGGCCGCCCACGCAACGTGCAGGTGTGCTCAGGGCGATGGGCCCAGACCCCTGCGCGCTTAGGTTTAGACCGGCGTGCTGGCCTCTCTGTTGTGCCTAGGTGGGGCTGCGACGTGTTGATCTTCCGCGGCCGGGCATGACCCAGGAAAGTGTGTCCGGCCAAATGGGATCGAGCGTGTTGGGCTATGTGGTGCACCCCTGCAGGGAAGTTAATCTATTCGAATAGCCGTGATCTTCGGTAACAGGACGACTTGGAGTTGTACCTTGACCTTATGACAACTAGAACCGGACACTTAATAAAACACACCCTTCCCAGTGCCAGATACAACCGGTGGTCGCCCTACCTCAGGGATATGAGGAGGGGATCGCCGGGTAGGATTATGCTATGAGATGTTACTTGGAGATGCTACTTGGAGGACGTCGACCTACCCTCTTCTGCCTGTTGCAAGACGAAGGTGACCAGAAGCGTAGTCTTCGATAAGACTAGCTATCCCCCTCTTATTCTGGCATTCTGCAGTTCAGTCCACTAATATGGCCTCCTTACACATATACCCATGCATATGTAGTGTAGTTCCTTGCTTGCGAGTACTTTGGATGAGTACTCACGGTTGCTTTCTCCCCCCTTTTTTCCCCTTTCCTTTCTTTCTGGTTGTCGCAACCAGATGCTGGAGTCCAGGAGCCAGACGCCACCGTCGACGACGACCCCTACTACACTGGAGGTGCCTACTACTACGTGCTGCCCGCTGATGACGACCTGGAGTAGTTTAGGAGGATCCCAGGCAGGAGGCCTGCGCCTCTTTCGATCTGTATCCCAGTTTGTGCTAGCCTTCTTAAGGCAAACTTGTTTAACTTATGTCTGTACTCAGATATTGTTGCTTCCGCTGACTCGTCTATGATCGAGCACTTGTATTCGAGCCCTTGAGGCCCCTGGCTTGTATTATGATGCTTGTATGACTTATTTTATTTGTAGAGTTGTGTTGTGATATCTTCCCGTGAGTCCCTGATCTTGATCGTACACATTTGCGTGCATGATTAGTGTACGATTGAATCGGGGGCGTCACAAGTTGGTATCAGAGCCGACTGCCTGTAGGAATCCCCCTTCCACACTCCTTGGCCGAAGTCGAGTCTAGACATTACAAAAACTTTTACTAACTTGGCTGTGTGCCTTACGGGCCCACGTCGCCATCGGGTGGTACTAGGATCTTTTACTCCTCGACCTTTACTCTGGGACTCTGAACTCTTTTCTACTCGGGTTAAACGAATTTACTAACTCTAACATTAGGATCCCGTTACCACGTTCACCCCGAAGTTGGATAAGACATAGTTATTCTGTAGGATAGCATTTTGAATAATGCCCGTGTTGTCATTTGACTCCATTGAAACATCTTTGTTTTCAGATGGAACCCACGAGGCAGGTCGTGCGCCACACTGCGGCCATTGGTGCCTCAGGATCACCTGCTGTGCTAGCTGATATGATGACCTATCTGGGTTATCGCTGGCACCCTGAGTACACCGTCTACGAGGAGTACCAGGACTTTAACCAGGAGCAGTACCGTGCCATCGTCCACCTCTACTCTCGGGAGTATGAGTCCACTACCGTGCTACACACCGCTCATGGTGTTGGAGTGACCATCGAGATGGCAGTCCACGATGCGGCTCATGCTGCTCTGACACGTCTTCGTGGAGAGTATCAGGCATTGGACACTTCCCCTTTCAGGCACATTCCTATCGCATCTGACGTTGGTGCGGAGGGATACTACACTGCCGCCTACTCCACCGTCACCCGAGAGCCTTTCCACCACCAGCGCCTGGTTCTGCATGCTGATGGGCTGGACCGAGCTAACAGAGCTCTTCGCCACGAGTTATACACCACTCGTCAGCACCTTTACAGGGCTCTGACGCGGTTGCACCCCTTTGTCCGGTCTGGACAGCTGTCGCGTTCTGCGATCTACCCAGCCAGGACCGTGATGCCCCACGGTGTCGGATGGCCAGAGGTGGGAGGCTACTCTCCCACACTTGGTCCTCTTCTGCCACCTGAGCGTCGGGTTCTACACCAGAGTATCCGCGGCCCCCAGGCCACTGACGTGGAGGACTATCCGTTGCCTCACTACCAGCTGTCAGGTTACAGCTACCTTCACAGTACCTCCTGGGACTGATGTAGTCTTGTTCATTAGTCTTAGATGCACTCGCGAGCCTGCGTGCCGCCTATGATGACTTAATCTATGTACTGAACTCTGGGTACTGAACTCTATGTCCGACCCCTTTTGTAAGTTATGCCGACTATCTATGTGATATCTGTCGTGCTCCTTTCATTTTGCATGTTTCATCATGAATGACTCTTGTCTATGCCAATTCTCAATACTGAACTACCCCTGTTATATATTAGCAGGATGGTTAGACCAGCTGGTCGTGGTCGTGGTGGCAACTTCCCACCACCGCCTGAGTACATGGCTGGTATGATCCAACAGCTTGAGATGAATCGCCAGTTCATGGAAAACATGATGGCTCAGTTTCCTCGCCCCAATATGAACCAGCATCCAAACACAACAACTCTGCAGGATTTCATACGCCTCAACCCAAGTGTGTACCGCAGCTCAACCCAGCCGCTGGATGCTGATGACTGGCTCCGTGACATCACCTATGAGATGGAGTCTGCTGATGTAGCCCCTGCCAGCTATGTCACTTTTGCTTCCTTCTTCCTGAAGGGACCTGCAGCTCAATGGTGGGACAGCCATAGGCGTACTCTGCCAGTTGGGACAATCATCTCCTGGCCAGATTTTCAGGCTGCCTTCCGTGCCCGCTTCATTCCTCAGGGAATCATGGACAGGAAGAAGCGTGAGTTTCGCAACCTCACCCAAGGCAACAAGACTGTTGAAGCTTATCAGCGGGAGTTTCTGGACTTATCCCGCTATGCTGAAGAAGACATTGCAACTGATGCTCGCAGACAGGAGAAGTTCCGTGAAGGCCTTCAAGCTGACATCAAGCTCACACTTCTAGTGCATGACTTTGCCGATTTCGCCACCTTGGTGAACAAGGCCATCAATGTCGAGACTGGTCTGCAAGAACACCAGAGCTCTCAAAGGCGCAACCGTGACACGGGCTCATCTTCGGGCCCGCCCTCGCAGAAGCGTAAGATATGGATCCCGAACAGCATGTACCGTCCAAATGCACCAGCCCCAAGGCAGTCTTATGCTGCACCTCGTCTGCCGGCTGCTCCAACTAGGCAGCCGAGACTTCCAGCTCCACCACCCCAAGCTCCTGTTCCTACCCCCGAGAATGGGTTGTGCTTCAGGTGCGGACAACCAGGGCACCGTGCTAGGGAATGCAACCAGAGACAGAATCAACTGGCCCTTCCAGCAACTGGCCGTGGGAACAACCAGGCCCGCAACAACATTGCCAAGTCTTATGGCCGTGTTCATGCCAACCACATTGATCTGAATGAAGCTCAAGACCAGCCTGCTACTGTGATGGGTACACTCCTCGTAAATTCAGTACCAGCATCTGTTTTATTCGATACAGGTGCATCGCATTCATTCATGTCAGAAGATTTTGCATGCTTGCACGACATTAAATGTGAGGACATGAATGCTTCACTATTAGTGCACACCCCTGCGGGCCAATGTCGAACCTCCATGATTTGCAACGACGTCCCTGTAGAAATCGAAGGACTGGAATTCCTTGTCTCTCCCATCGTACTGAAGTCCTGTAGCATTGATCTCATTCTGGGAATGGATTGGTTAAAGGCGCATACTGCTTCTATCGTTTGCGCCACCAAGACCGTCCATCTGCTACACCCTTCTGATGAAATAATTAGCTACGATGCTCATCTGGTTCGGAATGCCGAGGCCAGACTTTATGCCTTAAACGCATTGAACGCTACACCGCTTGAGGGCATTGAAAACATTCCCGTCGTGCGTGAATTCCTAGACGTCTTTCCTGAAGAACTCCCAGGGATTCCCCCTGCTAGAGCTGTCGAATTCGTCATCGACTTGAAACCAGGCACCACTCCTATAGCCAAGCGACCCTACAAGATGCCGCCGCATGAACTCCTTGAGCTTAAGGAGGAAATCGATAATTCTCTTCGAAGTGGTTTCATTCGCCCAAGTTGCTCTCCTTGGGGAGCACCTTCTCTCTTTGTCAAGAAGAAAGATGGGACAAACCGATTGGTCCAAGACTACCGTCCTATAAATCAAGCTACCATTCAGAATAAGTATCCTCTTCCTCGGATCAATGATCTGTATGATCAATTGGCTGGATCATCAGTGTTCTCTAAACTCGACTTGAGATTGGGTTACCACCAGATCCGTGTTCGTGAGGAAGATATCCCCAAGACCGCATTCGTGACTCGTTATGGTTCATACGAGTACACCGTCATGTCTTTCGGCTTAACCAATGCTCCAGCCACCTTCTCTCGCCTGATGAACTATATATTCATGGATTACCTCGACAAGTTCGTCGTGGTTTATCTGGATGATATTCTGGTATTTTCCAAGAACGAAGAGGAACATGCTGAACATCTTCGCCTCGTGCTGGAAAAGCTACGAGAGCATCAACTTTATGCCAAGTTCTCCAAATGTGAATTCTGGCTTCCCGAAGTAACCTATCTTGGGCATGTCATCTCTAAGGATGGTATTGCCGTCAACCCTGAACGAGTTCAGGCTATTCTCGATTGGACTCCTCCGAAGAACGTTAAGCAAGTCAGAAGTTTTCTCGGTCTCGCCAGCTACTGCCGTCGATTCGTCGAGAACTTCTCCAAGATTGCCAGGCCTCTGACTAACCTATTGCATAAGGGCGTCAAGTTCCAGTGGACAGACAAATGTCAGGAAAGCTTCCAGGCACTCAAAGACAAGTTGACTTCTGCCCCAGTACTAGCTCCACCTGATACAAAGAAGGACTTCGTCATTTACTGCGACGCTTCCCGTCAAGGATTAGGCTGTGTCCTAATGCAAGAGCGCAAAGTGGTTGCTTATGCCTCTCGGCAATTGCGCCCTCACGAAGAGAACTACCCAGTTCACGACCTCGAACTTGCTGCTGTCATTCATGCACTAAAACAGTGGCGACATTACCTACTCGGTAATCGTTGCGAGATCTTCACTGACCACCAAAGTCTGAAGTATCTGTTTACTCAGCCAGACCTGAACCTCCGTCAGCAGAGATGGATGGAGACTGTTGCAGACTTTGATTTGGGTATTTCCTATACACCAGGCAAGGCTAATGTAATGGCTGATGCCTTGAGCCGCAAGTCTTACTGCAACCACCTCCAGGTTCACAAAGTTCAGCCCTCACTTGTTGAAGAATTCAGAAAACTGAACCTCCATATTGTGCCTCCGGGTGCACTCGCTCCCCCTCCTCCGGAGTTCCGCAAGATGAATCTCCGTGTTGTTCCCCAGGGTTCCCTCTATACCCTGGCTGTTGAACCCGATCTCGTGGGCACCATAAAGACAATGCAGGGGTTTGACTCTGAAGTCTACAAGATTAAGCAAGACATCAAAGAAGGAAGTCCCTCATCCTTCACTATTGCTGATGATGGCGCCTTGTACTTCAAAGGCCGCCTAGTGGTGCCGTGTAAGGAGGAAAACCTGAATATGACCCAGGAGGTTATGAAAGAAGCTCATGATACGCCTCTATGTATTCATCCTGGTAGTACAAAGATGTACCAAGACATCCGCCAGAGATTCTGGTGGTCTAACATGAAGCAAGACATTGCTCGTTATGTTGCTGAATGTGACGTTTGCCGTCGTATCAAAGCAGAACATCAAAGGCCTGCTGGAACTCTGCAACCTATATCTATTCCGGAATGGAAATGGGACCATGTCGAGATGGACTTCGTTACTGGATTCCCCAAATCGCAGAAAGGCAATGATGCTATTCTTGTCGTCATTGACCGACTTTCTAAAGTTGCACATTTTCTGGCTGTCAAGGAAACGATCACTGCTAGTCAGCTGGCAAACCTCTACATGACCAGAATTGTCTCGCTTCACGGTATTCCATTGGTTATCAGTTCGGACCGTGGCAGTTTATTCACTTCAAGATTCTGGGCAAGTTTCCAAGAAGCTATGGGCACTCATCTGTCTTTCAGCACTGCTTTTCATCCTCAGTCACAAGGGCAAGTTGAACGTGTCAACCAAGTTCTCGAGGACATGCTTCGAGCTTGTGTTATTTCCTTCGGCAAGAAATGGGAGGAATCTCTTCCGTATGCTGAGTTCTCTTATAATAATAGCTATCAAGCTAGTCTGAAGATGGCCCCCTTCGAAGTGTTATATGGACGAAAGTGTCGAACCCCTCTGAACTGGTCAGAAACTGGGGAACGTCCACTCTTCGGTCCGGATATTATCCAACATGCCGAAGAACAAGTCCGCATTATTCGCGAGAATCTCAAGACTGCTCAGTCACGTCAGAAGAGTCAGTATGACCGTCATCATAAGGACATGGTCTATCAACCTGGCGAAAAGGCTTATCTTCGCGTTACACCAATGAAGGGTGCTCACCGCTTCGGGATCAAGGGCAAACTAGCTCCTCGCTATATTGGCCCTTTCACTATTCTGGAAAGGCGTGGAAAAGTGGCTTATCAGCTGGAGCTTCCGCCGAACCTTTCTCAGGTTCACGATGTGTTCCACGTGTCACAACTCCGACGCTGCTTCAAGGACCCAATCCGAGCAGTGGACCATGAAGTGCTCGAATTGCAACAGGACCTCTCCTATAAAGAGCATCCGGTCCGCATTCTCGACCAAGCTGAACGCCGCACACGTCAGAAGGCGATCAAGTTCCTCAAAGTCCAGTGGTCGAATCACTCTGAAGACGAAGCCACCTGGGAACGCGAGGATCGTCTACGAGATGAATATCCCGCACTCTTTCCTTCTACCTCCTAAATCTCGGGACGAGATTTCTTGTAGTGGAGGAGATTTGTAACACCCGGATGATTAAGCAACAGTGATCACCTCGGTTACTGTGGCTAACCTCACGTTGATTCGAACCCGGTCTACAAATAAATTCGAAACAAAACCAAAAAAAAAAGGGTTTCAAAAACTAAAACTAAAATGTTCGGGGGTTGTCTAAAATAGCAAACCTAATTATGGTGGGGTGCACAAAATTTTGTAAAATGTTTTGGCATTTTAATTAAACTAAAACAGAAAGCAGAAAAAGAAAAATAATAAAAGAAAAGAAAGGAAGAAGAAAAGGGGAGGGAACCTCCCCTGGCCCATCTGGGCCAGCCCTTCCCCCGGCCCAGCCAGCCCCCCCGAAGCCCCACCCCACCTGGCCCCTGGCCTGGCCCAACTCCCCCCCCTGGGCCGGCCCAACCGGCGCCCCCACTTAACCCCCCCCCCCGGCCGAACCCTAGCCGCCCCACCTCACTCGCCCCCCCCGCCCCGATCCCCTTTCCCCTGCCCCCGCCCCGATCCAGATCGGGGGCGAGACCCCCGTCGCACCCCTCGTCGCCGGCGGCCCCCGCCGCCCCAACCGGTCGCCTCCACACCCCCTCCTCCCCTCCGTCGCCCCCACACGCGGGGCACCCGCCACCGCGGGGTCAACCCCGGCCTCCCCCGCCTCACCGGACGCCCTCCCCGACGCCGGCGCACGCCTCCCCGCCCTCCTCCTCGCCGGTCGTCCTCGACCTCCCCCGAGCCCACCGGCCGAGCCCCTGCCTCCCCCTGTGAGGCTTCCCTCTCACCCCCTCTCTTCCCCCTCCCCCGTCGGCGACGGTTCCGGCCTCCGCGCCGCACCGACGCCCCCCTCCGGCTCCCTCCCGCTCGTCGCCGTGGCCCCCGACCGGCCCCGTCGCCGGCTCGGCCCCCCCGCGGCTGCGCACCGACGCGCCACACCCCCCCCCGATCCCTCTCCTTCCTCCCCCCTGCCGGATCCGGCCGCCGTGGCCCCGAACGGCCCGGCCACCGCGTGGCTCCCTCTTCCCCCTTCCTCCCCTCCGACGGCGACCCCCTCGCCGGCGCCCTAGCGGCGCCCCCGAGCCCCTCACTTCCCCCCCCCCCCCGTTCGGCGCCTCGCCGCCCCCCCCCCCGACCGAGGCCTCGATCCCCCCCCCCCGCGCACGACGCTCGGCCCCGGCCCGAGCCCCCACCCCGTTCGCCCTCCCCGACTCGCCGGCGTCGCTCGCCGCCGGCGGCCGCGTCGTGGCCTCGGCCGCGCCGGCCCTGTGCCTCGGGCGCCCCCGATCCGCCCCTGGGTCGCGCCCCGACCGGCCCTGGTTCGTGCCCGATTCGGGCAACGCCCGCGTCGCCCGCACCCACCGCCCGTTTGGCCTCAGGCCACTGACGTGGGGGCCCCCACCCCACCCCCAAATTAAAAAAAAAACAAAAACAAAGAACGTTTTAAATAAAAACAGAAGCTAAAATGGAAATAGAAATGAATTAAATTAATTAGCTAAATAATTAATTAATTAATTAATTAAGCAATTAATTAATCTAGTTAATTCCGGATTAATTAACCCTAATCATTAGTTAAACTAATTGGGTAATTAATTAAACTAATTAATTCTGAATTAATTAACACTAATCATTAATTAACTTAATTAACTAAGGTTAGTTAAACTTTGATTAGGTTAATAAGTTAATAGTGAATGACATGCGGGACCCACCTGTCCGGGTTGACTTAGTCAACCCTGTTGACTGATGATGTCAGCATGACATCATGCTGATGTCATAAATGCAATTTCGAAATTAATTAAATAATTAATTAAATTCCTGAAATTAATAAAATCTTTTAAAAATCATATCTTTTAATCCGTAATCCGGATTAAAATATTTTCAACATGAAAGTTGCTCAGAACGACGAGACGATTCCGGATACGCAGTCCGTTCGTCCACCACACCCCCCTAACCTATCGAACCCGCAACTTTCCCCCTCCGGCTCCTCTGCCCGAAAACACGAAACACCGGGAATACTTTCCCGGATGATTCCCCCTTGACCAGTACCACCTTATACCACGTTAGGGCACGCTTAGCATCGCTTCTTGACATGTCATGCATCGATATGCATCTGTTTACTTGGTATTCATTGTTTCTTCCCCCTCTTCTCTCCGGTAGACTACGAGACCGACGCTGCTGCTGCCCAGTTCGACTACGGAGTTGACGACCCCTCTCTCTTGCCAGAGCAACCAGGCAAGCCCCCCCCCTTGATCACCAGATATCGCCTATTCTCCTCTATACTGCTTGCATTAGAGTAGTGTAGCATGTTACTGCTTTCGTTAATCCTATTCTGATGCATAGCCTGACATTGTCGCTACATCTGTTGATACCTTACCTGCAATCCTAATTGCTTAGTATAGGATGCTAGTGTTTCATCATTGGCCCTACATTCTTGTCAGTCTGCCTTGCTATACCACGGGCCGTGATCACTTGGGAGGTGATCACGGGTATATACTATACATACATACATACTACACAGATGGCGACTAAAGTCGGGTCAGCTCGAAGAGTACCCGCGAGTGATTCACGGATTGGGGGCTGAAAGGACCTTTGTCCCGACGGCCCTCTGTGTGGATCTTTGTGGCGGAGCGACAGGGCAGGTTGAGACCGCCTAGGAGAGAGGTGGGCCTGGCCCTGTTCGGCGTTCGCGGACACTTAACACGCTTAACGAGATCTTGGTATTTGATCTGAGTCTGGCTACGAGCCTATACGCACTAACCATCTACGTGGGAGTAGTTATGGGTATCCCGACGTCGTGGTATCAGCCGAAGCACTTCAGACGTCAGCGACGGAGCGGCGCGCGCCGAATTGGACTGGAACGCCACTAGGCTAGGTCTGCTTTCGGCCGCCCACGCAACGTGCAGGTGTGCTCAGGGCGATGGGCCCAGACCCCTGCGCGCTTAGGTTTAGACCGGCGTGCTGGCCTCTCTGTTGTGCCTAGGTGGGGCTGCGACGTGTTGATCTTCCGCGGCCGGGCATGACCCAGGAAAGTGTGTCCGGCCAAATGGGATCGAGCGTGTTGGGCTATGTGGTGCACCCCTGCAGGGAAGTTAATCTATTCGAATAGCCGTGATCTTCGGTAACAGGACGACTTGGAGTTGTACCTTGACCTTATGACAACTAGAACCGGACACTTAATAAAACACACCCTTCCCAGTGCCAGATACAACCGGTGGTCGCCCTACCTCAGGGATATGAGGAGGGGATCGCCGGGTAGGATTATGCTATGAGATGTTACTTGGAGATGCTACTTGGAGGACGTCGACCTACCCTCTTCTGCCTGTTGCAAGACGAAGGTGACCAGAAGCGTAGTCTTCGATAAGACTAGCTATCCCCCTCTTATTCTGGCATTCTGCAGTTCAGTCCACTAATATGGCCTCCTTACACATATACCCATGCATATGTAGTGTAGTTCCTTGCTTGCGAGTACTTTGGATGAGTACTCACGGTTGCTTTCTCCCCCCTTTTTTCCCCTTTCCTTTCTTTCTGGTTGTCGCAACCAGATGCTGGAGTCCAGGAGCCAGACGCCACCGTCGACGACGACCCCTACTACACTGGAGGTGCCTACTACTACGTGCTGCCCGCTGATGACGACCTGGAGTAGTTTAGGAGGATCCCAGGCAGGAGGCCTGCGCCTCTTTCGATCTGTATCCCAGTTTGTGCTAGCCTTCTTAAGGCAAACTTGTTTAACTTATGTCTGTACTCAGATATTGTTGCTTCCGCTGACTCGTCTATGATCGAGCACTTGTATTCGAGCCCTTGAGGCCCCTGGCTTGTATTATGATGCTTGTATGACTTATTTTATTTGTAGAGTTGTGTTGTGATATCTTCCCGTGAGTCCCTGATCTTGATCGTACACATTTGCGTGCATGATTAGTGTACGATTGAATCGGGGGCGTCACACACGCACTGCGTAAGCTTACGCTGTAAGTCGTCTGCGGCAGCGGGGTGACAAGACGTGCGAGAGGAGGATGAAATGCCACATACACATATGGTTAATAAAAAAATGTTTGCGATTTAATTTCCTACTATACTCCCGTCCTTGTTTATAAGTATGATTTACCTAATAAAATACGAATGCATTAACATTTTGTTGGTTAAATTTGAGGGCAAAGTACGACACATAATATAAAGGGGACTATAGACTAGACGGAGGTAGTAGCACACAGCCGCTCTCTACGCAACGACGCAACTGTCGGCCGACTTGTAGGCGACCATTTCCTACATGTTCAACTGCTCTATGCGTGTGGTTGCTTGCCGTTTAGGCAGCTGCGGCGCGCTCTGCTCGTGTCCCGCCGTGCGCACTCTGCTCTCGTGTCCCTCCAGGTGCTCTTCCCTCGTCCCTCCATGCGCACTGCCAGTGTTTGGGGCCGGCGCACGATCACGCACGTTCGTGTGCATGCGGTTGCGCCGGGCGCGGCGCGACAACAGTTACCCGCTGCAAAAACTGCCATGCGGACGCGCAGAGAATCCAGGCTGCCCGACCCCCATTTATTCGGTTTATTCCTGTAGCCATTTACCATCATCTCTCGCGTCACACGACACAATAAGCACACCCACAACGAGACATACAGAGAGGAATCCAGCGGTTCCAATGGCGCTCCCCATGGCTCGAATGGCGCTCCCAGCGGCCGACGATGACAACGGCGGGCAGTTCACCAGGCATCACGTAGTGGACTCCACACCGACGGCTTCACACGGGCCATGTCACTGGTTAAGTGGTCCATCCCCAACCCATCTGGTTCAACCGCCGTCGATCTCTTTGACGGCCCTGCCGCTGATCTCCTCCGCCAAGCGGTCAAGGATTTGCGAGCTTTATACACCATCAAGCCCATTTTGTCATTTTTGAAGGACACGTTCTACGACGGTGCCTTGGGATCCTCAATTGCCAAGTCAGATCTCATCGACCATGACCACGACCACGAGGAGGGCACCCACAAAGGTTCTTCCAAGGTGAAACGGCCCATCTGTGACATCAGAGAGCACACCATGGGTCTGTGCTCTTCCAACTGGAAGGATCCCGTCCATGAAATGTGAGGCAGCATCCTATCAGCAAATCTTACCTTTTTCTAGCTTGCCAACTCGTACCCTTTGTTATAGTAGCATTTGCCGTGCGGTCAGTTATGCAAAAATGTATTGTACAATAGGTCTATGTGATGTTTAATTATGAATTGTTCACTTCAGTTTCATGAATGGCTAAATTTGGTTGTTTATAGTGAGTAGATGCCTTATTTATCTGTATTTGGTTGTTAGGTTGGTTGGAGTGAGCATTTTTTCAGTTATCGAGCAGATGCCTTGTTTATCTGTATTTGGTTCTTAGTTTGGTTGTAGTGAGCATTTGTCCAGTTATCAAGCAGATGCCTTATTTATCTGTATTTGGTTGTTAGGTTGCTTTTTTAGCATTTGTCCAGTTATCAAGCAGATGCCTTGTTTATCTGTATTTGGTTGTTAGGTTGCTTTTTTTAGCATTTGTCCAGTTATCAAGCAGATGCCTTGTTTATCTTTATCTGCTTGTTAGGTTGGTTGCAGTGAGCATTTGTCCAGTTTTCAAGCATATGCCCTGTTTATCTGTATTTGCTTGTTAGGTTGGTTGCAGTGAGACTCTGTCCAGTTTTCAATGGCTATATTTGGTTGTTATACTAGTCATTTATGCCTTGTTTATTTCAGTCATTCACAATGTGTTGTTCATTATGTGCAAGTTGGAACTGTGCCACTCGACTACATCAATACCAGTTTGAATGGCTATATTTGGTTCCAGTTATTTCTGGTGTAGTTAACACATGCCCTTTATTTCAGTTTTACACATTTATCCAGTGTGATGTTTAAGCATTACCCACGTTCTATTCATTTTCACCAATACCAGTTTGAATTGCAATATTTGATGGCTGTTAAGCCTGCTGTCGGTAACATTGCCTTCCATTTATATCTGCTTTAACAGCATGCTGAAACCAACACATTCAAGCTATCATTTGGAGATGATGTTGTTTACCTTTGCTATATTTGTTTGATGTTAAGGTTGCTGTACTTATCATGCCTTTCCACTACTTATGCAGGACAACAACGGGAGTGGCGACCATTTTCCGCCGAGGTTAGCTTCATCACTTGGCTTGTACTCCCCCGTCGTTCCATAATGTAGTGCATATAGATCCAGGCCTGGACACTAGTTAGCTTCTAATATTGACTTGTTGCTTGTGGGTACATATGCCCTTGGCAAGGATCCTCGCATTGATAGAGGCGAGGGTGTCCCGATCTTTCGATGAGACGATAACCATCGATTTGGTGGAGACGACTTTGACAATCTGACTACAAACGTGCACGACGTTGCGCCTTAGCAATCGCTAAACCAATGTCCTGAGGTTACTGATGATGCCGGAAGCACGGTCAGCCTGACCACAAAGGTCTATTCCTGCAAGCAATCGAAGAACAAGCAAGAATATGATAAAGCAATCTGAATATTGCAAATATATATGAAGTATTGATAATGGTGGGGATCTGTAAGCGGTCTTGGTCTGGTCGTGGGACAGAAATGAAGTACACGAAGTTGCAATGGCTAACTTTTAACTAAACAAATCCCAAGGAAAAAGCTACTAGATGGATCTACTTATATAGGAGCAAGGGGTGGCGGCCAAGAAGGTGGGAGAGCGTCCCAAGGCAGCCTAAAACCAACCCTAGGTCGTACAAGGCTCATGGGCCCAAGTGGAGGTGATGCAACTCCTTTGGACTTGTTGTTTGACTCAGATTCTGCTGCAGCGTCAGATTGTTTCATCGATATCTCAATGCTCCGGACGAATTTGAAGGTGAATCCAATTGGGTTGAAAATTGCACGAAATCTACTTTCAAACAAAAAGAGAATCACCCAATTCGGAGTCCGTATGAAAAAGTTGTTGGCGTTTTACGTCGGGTATGTCTGTGCAGTCCGAATCTGAATCCAGAACGTGAGAGACTTGGACTCTATCTTCTCTTGGCCCAAAAGTGACGTGAGAGGACTTTTTGAACAGAACCTAAACTTCTCTTTTTCCCTTATCTTCATATGTGGATTGTACAAATGTCTCATACACCTGCAATTAGACAAAACACAAAAGTGTGTGAAGTATTTTTGTTCTCGATAACATAAATAGATTATTGAGTAGTTTGCACTAGAAATCACCTCACAAATATGCATGTATGCAATATTTTAGTCGTATCCAAGGTAGTCATGTCCCCATCATCCTCCCCTTCTTGAAAACAAAGCCGTCCTCGGCGTTGCTTAATCTGAAATGTGGATAACAAAAGAGACAAGGTGTACATGTTGTATATGTATATGTCATCCATTTTTACTTCCCTTGATTTTTGTAAATATGACACATGTATATATGAGTAACTTTCATAGATCATAAAATATAAAGCCAAAATATTATCATAAGTAGAAGGCATGAAAATATTTCAACCCAGTTTGCACATATAAGTGAAGCTCTTATTCATATCAAAAGATTGACAATATTCATCATTAAACCATCCCAACATTGGTGAATAAACCTTACGTGCATCAAATTTACATGCTACAACATGCTTAAATAAGAAAATATGCAATAAGTCATTTGACACATAATGATAACCAAGATTAGAGGTCATATCAAAATGATTAAACATTGGCACAATTATTTTAAAATGTATTTGATCCAAATCTGATTTATTTCCTGATTCACATGGTTCTTTGACATCAATAGTTAATTCAATGGCGCACTCAAAATTGTTGGTATTTTAGTTGTTTGATCACATGACGCATTCATGACTCTAAAATAGGTGGTGTGCTCAAATCAACAGGTAACTCAACACATGATGTATTTAAGTTAATTAGGCATGCATCATTCTCATGTGAAGTTATATCATCAATACCTTTACTGTTACCTTGTCGCAAAGACGTAGCTGATGTAGGTACGGACAATGACAATGTACCATACACTTGAGATGATGTCGCACACACAATCTGAGGTGTGGCTGCTCTAGTAGGTGCAACGGTGGAGGAATCAACCGATGGTAGTGAGCATGAATTGAAATAGTTGTTGTTGCAGTCACCCAATGCATCCTCCTGTAACTGTCTCTCAAAGGTACAAGCACGAACATACATACCAGTAATGCAACGAGGAATATACTGAAACCTTGCTTGAATATTATGGTTCAAACCACCAAAAAATCTATTCATTGTATCATCCTCAGATTCTTCCATGTCACAATGATGCATATAAGATTTGAACTCTTGGTTGTAAGCATGAACAGTGTTGTTGCCTTGTTTAATTTGTTCAAATTTGCGAAGCAATTCATGTCGATAGTAAGGAGGGAAAAATTGTTGTCTCATTACATCTTTCAAATCTTTCCAAGTTGTGGGTTGGTTATCAATGTTTTTCTTACAATGCACACTCCACCAAACAGAAGCAAAACCAGTAAATGCTCAAGTGGCAGCTCGTACTCGCTCAAGTTCAGAAAAGTCATGGTGACTAAAAACTTGTTCTACTTCAAGCTCCCAAGCTAGATAAATAGCAGGATTAAATCTACCCTCAAATGATGGTAAAGAGATAACCTGACCATGTGCTTGAGTGTGTTTTCCCAACTCTCGTGATGGTGAAGATGTGCCCATCGTCCAAGAACTTCCATCTCCGGAACCTGTCATGATTAGTAGAAAGAAGAAACAAAATTCAAGAATAATGTTCCTATGAACTACTAGGATGTGGTTCTAAAGTGCTCACAGTAAAGCAAATATCAATATCTTACAAATTCTTACCATGCGGCAGGTGGTGACAGGCAACCAACGGTGTCAAATAACTCCGAAGATTGTGTAAAGTGATCACGATAATTCTTTCTCCCTGATTTTTTTCTGGAAATATGTGATTTTATTGTATCAGGGGGGTCGTCAGCGGGGCCATCAGGTGGGTACAACCCACCTGGGCATGCCAGGAGAGGAGGGCGCGCCCTGGTGGGTTGTGCCCAACCAGGGGCCCCTCTCCGGTGGGTCTTGGCTCCAGAAATTCTTATTATTGATATAAAAATCCTCGCAAAGTTTTCTTACATTCTGAGAACTTTTATTTCTGCACAAAAACAACACCATGGTAGTTCTGCTGAAAACAGCGTCAGTCCGGGGTTAGTTTCATTCAAATCATGCGAATTAGAGTCCAAAATAAGAGGAAAAACGTGAGAAAAAGTAGATACGTTGGAGACGTATCAACTCCCCCAAGCTTAAACCTTTGCTTGTCCTTAAGCAATTCAGTTGATAAACTGAAAGTGAGAAAGAAAAACTTTTACGAACTCTTTTGCTCTTGTTTGCATAAATAAGCTTAAACAGCACCCAGGTTTTCAGCCATCATTATAACTAACCATGTCGACAATAACACTTAAAGATTGTAATGACTCATATCAATGACATAATCAGCTAGCGAGCAATAATAAGATATCTCAAATAGCAACACATTGTCAAAACAACCATGATATAATATGACAATAATGGTATCTCGCTAGCCCTTTCTGAGACCGCAAAACATAAATGCAGAGCACCTCCAAAGTTCAAGCAGTGACTAAACATTGTAATTCATGGTAGAAAAGATCCATTCATGATGCACCCAACATTACCTATACATAATGCATAAATCATGACAGCTATGCTCTACTCAGTTTCCGGCGCTTGTTTTTAGAAGGTGATGACACAACATTAAAGTAAATAGAAAGTCCCTTCGCAGAGGGAAGTAGTGATTTGCAGAGGTGCCAGAGCTCAATTTTTTTAAAACAAAGATAAATGATATTTTGAGACATGCTCCCTTCTTATCCACTTCACGACCATCAGTTATCAACATCTTCCATGCTAAGCACGCTAGTGGCGGTTCCCAAGCGATAAAAGTAAAGGTTTTGACTCCATTGGGAGTTTTGTTTGATTAATTCAGAGATGAACTCTTTTTCATGTTTGCAGTCTGGGACTGGGCATCCCTATTACCGCCCATTTTCTCGTGCGATGGTGAGTGAATAAACACTCGACCTAAGAATAACCCACTTAGCACGGAAGATATCAACCACCTCCTGTCGTTCCATGAATGACCCAGGCACACAAAAAGGATAATTTTTAGAAGTTTTTAGAGGTGGCACATGCAAATTTACTTAGGACGACAGGGTAATACCGTATATAGGTAGGTATGGTGGACTCATCTGGAATAACTTTGGGTTCAAGGTTTTTGATGTACAAGCAGAGTTCCCACTTAGTACAGGCGAAGGCTAGGAATTAAGATTGATAAGCGGCCAGCTAGAGAGCAACAACGATCATAACCATGCATTATGCATAAGTAACATTGGACACTAGCATGAGTAGGATATGAACACCATGAACATAAATATTATAAAGGCTATGTTGGTTTTGATTCAACTACATGCATGAACATGTACCAAGTTAAGCCACTCAAACATTCAGAGGAGGATACCATATCATCATACTACATCACAATCATTTTAATGCTATGTTGATATCCAAGATAAATCATTATCAACTCCCAGCTACTTATGCATGGCATGAGAAACTATAATCTCTAATTGTCATTGCAAACATGTTTAATCATAATGGGCTGAAGCCTGGATACTAGGTTAAATATATTTACACAAACGGAACACGTCGAGTTCATACCAGTTTCTCTTTGCCACGGCCAGTTCATCGAATATCGTCATTATTGCCTTTCACTTGCACGACCGAATGATATGAAAATAATAATAGTGCAAGAATGCCATGGACTATGGTGGAATCTGCAAACATTTTATTCAACAGGAGAAGACAAGGTAAAATGGGCTCTTTATTAGTTCAACAATTATTCATATGAGAGCCACTCAACATTTTCATCGTGGTCTTCTCCTCGGTAAGACTCGGATAAAAAGAAAAGAAATTCAAAGAAACACACTGAAATATTTTTGGAGTTTTTGGTTTTCTTCAACAAGCAAATAAAAAGCAAAAACGAGAAAAACTATTTACACGGGAAAGCTCCCAACAAGCAAAAGAAGAACAAGGAAATCTTTTTGGATTTTCTTTTTAATGCTATTACTAAGCATGCATTGAAAGTAAATTACTGCAACTAATTTTTGTGGTTTTTCTAAAGTTTTTCAAACACACAAGAAGAAAGCAAGAAAAATAAATCTAAGCATGGATGATACAATGAAAAAGTGCGAACACCGACATGTGGAATGATATGTGAGCATGAATATAATGTCGGTGAGAAACACGTACTCCCCCAAGCTTAGGCTTTTGGCCTAACTTGGTAATCGATCAGTAGCCTGGAGGGTAGTAGTCGGCGTGGTAGCTCACAGAGGCTCTCAGTGCAGATGCCTCAGCACGCCGTGCCGCCACCACTGCTGCGTTATGAGCTCGGGCCTCGCTCTCAAGAACAAAATATCTTCCCTTGTTGTTATAATCAAAGAGAGCAGGCACAGGAAAATATGTGTCCACAACATGTGATTGGTTAAACATCAGATTATAAGTGAAGTCATGAATCCTTCCTTTAAGGATTTTATGCTCTTTCAAAGCATATCTAAATACCGAGTGGGTAGGATAGGATCAAAGGGCAAAGGTGAAACACCCAGCCCTCGTGCTAGACGTGTGGCATAAATTCCACCATAGAACCAGCCACTTTTGGCGTTATGCTAAAGTCTATGTGCAACAATCGCTCCAAGGTTATAATTCCTTTCACTAGTGAGAGCGGTGTGAATGAGGCTCAAGTCTAGCGCACAAAGTATGCTACAGTCTTGTTTGCCTACTATGCATTTCCCGTTAAATAATGCAAAATACTAAATTGCGGGAAAGTGAATGCTCTTTATTCTTCCTTGTCTTACTCCCCTATTTTCACCGTAACAAAGGCTAGTCAAGAAAGACTCGTATTCAGCCTTTGGTGGCTCATCAAGCGAACCCCAAAATGGAAGTTTGCAATGGTAAGAAAAGTTCTCAAGTGGAATAGTATATGGATTATCATAAAGCATAAACGACACCCTAGACTCACGTGGAAAATATTTAAATCCTTTGACAAATGATTCAGTGAGAAGTTGGTGTTGTTCACACTATCTGAAAGGTAGGGACCGAGTCCGGCATTGTGAACATATTGCTCAAATTCCTCCTTAATGCCCACTCGCATCATATACTCATCGCAAGGCCATAAGCATGTTTTGGTAGCGGCACTTCGTTTGGAACTTTCACTTGGTTCAACATAAGACCGGCGGACAGAACTATCACTGGAAGATGCCCCCGAGGATTGCCTCCTCGAAGAACTCCTTCCAAATAAGTTCATCATGTCCGCGTACAATTTTCTGAAAATAAAATTTTTTAGGCTGACAAAAATTTGTCAACAAAACTTTATAAAATTGATAGCAACTACTCATAGGGATACATAGAGGCCATATCAAGCATTCAAACTACTTAGAACACTAAGAATTCAATAAGCAAGCACATGTACAGCAGCCCCAAGAGTAGCTAATTATTCAAAGTATAAACCATTAAAACAAAAACTAATTGGACAAATGGTGGAGTCACATACCAAGCAAGAATCCCCCGAAAAAGTTTCAGAAACGGAGCTTCGAGCAAAGAGATCGAAATCCACGGGTTTGAGCTCAAGAATACGGGAGAGAGAGAGCAATGGGGATTTTTTCTGGAGGTGAGTGATGATGTGGGCTAAAGAGATAAGTGAGGGGGCCCACGTGGGGACCACAACCCACCAGGGCGCGCCTGGGGGTGCTGGTGCACCCAGGTAGGTTGTGCCCACCTGGTGCACCTCCCTCTGGTAGTATTTGCACCAAAAATTCAGAAAAAAATCATATAAAATTTTCAGGGCATCCTTGCACACACACACTCGGCAAAATGAGTTCATGTGCAACCGGCGAGCGCTCAAATACGGAAATAGGTACAGTAGAGCTAAAAAATACAATTATACAGGCGAAATTGTTTCCGGTCGCAAGTACATCCCACACAGTTAGTCCCGCTAAATGTTTCCGTTCGTATGTTGATGCGGAGCATCCCACAATCATCCCCATGGACGCGTCTACATCTCCTACGACTCCACTTGGACCAATGAAAAGATCCCGAGCAAAGGCTATCGAAGATAAGGTGAACTCGCTCCTCTCCGAACTACTACTTTTGACACATGAGACATGGCTACTACCTCAAACGGAAACACTATGTGTACTCAGGTACTTGGAGGGAAGCCACGGAACATCTACATCCAATGGACAAGACGGCGAGGACACCAAGCGCGAAGGACAAGAAGAAGAGCTGCCACGAAAGCTACAGGCTCCGGGCGACCGGCCCATACCGGACGTCCGGCCCCTAGAGGTCACAACAGCCCAAGGAACTGAGGCCTGCAAACGCTACAGCGGCCGAATGACCGACCAGGACCAGACGTGCGATGACTCCCAGGCTCCGGATGACCGAACCCCTCCGGACGACCGATGCTACGCCAACAGAAGAAAATTAGCGGAAGTCCGAGGAAGACCGGACGACCGGCGACCGGACACCGGACACCTACGGATGTCCGAGGCCGTGACAACAGAACCTAAACTACGGAAATCCGAAGAACTATGGACGTCCGGACCCCCGTGAGCCTTCGGACGACCGGCACCCCACGGACGTGCGGACCCTGGCTGCGTCCAGTTTCGGGCCGAAGCCCATGTACCCCTCCACTTCGCCCCTCTTTTGCACTAAGACTATAAATAGACCTCTCCCTCCTCCTAGTTAGGGTTAGCATTGGTTTAGCTCATATGTGAGATAGAGCTTTGCTCATCCATGATGGATCTACTCCACGAGAGAGACCGTGGCCCCTCTACGGAGAAGATCCCCTTGGATTCAAGACCCCCTCTTGGGTGGCCCCATCAAGAACTCCTCACGGAGAAGAACCGGTTACCTATGTATCATCCCTTGTTGGATTTGGACCGTGTGATCTCTATGTGTTCTTGGATCTAGCATATGTGTGACTATCTCTTGTTGGTTTGAGAGTTCCTCTTGTGTTTTCCCTCGTGATTCCCCTCGTGTTCTTAGTTGGGATCCGCTCCTTTCATGAAAGATCGGCCGTATAGGGTTCCACCCTACATCATCTTGGTATCATGAGCCACGTTGATCACGATTTCGGAGCCTCCCGTTGTGTTTTCTAGCTTGATTTTGTTGTTTTTCGTCCTAATCCGAAAATTCCCCACAAAAATAGCCCCAAATGTTTTTTGTGATTTGTTGGTGTGATGAAGTTTTGTTGGATTTGATCCATGGATTTGATTTGCCTTGAGTGGATCTAGCTTTCCCCCATCATCTCCACAATTTCCTTCCACGAAATCGCCCGGATTTGACCAATCTCGCCACTTCCACCACGAACCCTAGTAGTTCATCCCGTGCCCGAAATCGCCCAGGCACCAGAGGTCCGACAGCCTCCGGACGTCCGACGACCGGAAGACCGCAATTCTCCGGACGTCCATAATACCCTGACGAAACTGAATTTTTTCCCCAAAAATTTTCAGCCACATCCACCACTTCCGCATACCACCACCATAGCTTTTCCGCCACGCAACTCCGACGATTTTGACACATTTTGGTCTTGGAGAATTTGAGTTGTGGTAACCGTGTACTTTTGTGTTTCGGCTATCTAGGTACGGTTCGACATCGACATCACCGCCACTCATCTTCGCCACGGACTCGTCATCATCGGTAACCTTCTCTCGGTATCGTGATATCATCATACATTCTCGCAATTGCATTGATAACCCCATAGCCTTACTTTTTGCGTAGCTTACCCATCGAGACTAGCCTTTGAGTATTGCCGGCAACGTGACTTGTGCACTTTAGTGATCATACTTCCCATAGCATAAACACCATATCATCGTGTTGCATATATTGGTATCATCTCTTGTGTCACAAAGTTGTCATCGCATACACAATTGCTATCTTAGTTCGTGAAGCATTACATGAGAAAAGAGCTCAAACAACAAAGAGCCCAACAAGCTTTTAAGCAAAAAGGAAAGATAAGCAAAGATCTTATAAGCAAGAACCATAGCATCATACAACATTAAGATTGTCATACTCAATCATCTTAGATCATAGCATAGAAACATCATACATATAGCATACTTGGGATAGAAGTCGTTGCATTTTTGCGTAGTAGGTTGTGCACAAGTTCGTATCCGCCTATTGTGCAATCGTGCTAGCGTCCCTCTAGTGTTGTGCAACAAGAGCATCTTTGTGGATTCCACATTTTGGCTCACCCTTGGTTGCACGACCCCACTTATCTATTTGTGTGTGTGTTTCCGTGTACCTTATCTTGCTATTGGTCTACTTGTTGCATTTGCAAATTTGTGAATCTTTTCCAACATTATTGAGTCTCACTAACAATTGCATCAAATTTTATGCCACCATCCTAACCAAGCTCCACCATAAGCTTTTACTTGTGTAGGTGTGAGAAAACGACAAGAATTGGTACCAATTGTGCTATTTCCTTGTTACACATTGGAGTGATCTTTGAACCATCTTCAACATCAGTTAAGGTACATTTGGTATTGGTTCTTCTCTTTCTCCCACTCACATATCTTTATTTGGAATGATGGATAGGCCAAGTACCTCTACAAACCCACTCTTCCTTGAGCAAGACGACGATCCAAACAACTACGTCACCAAGCTACACCTATTTGGAACGCAACGAGCCTTGCATGAAGAGGAACTAGAAATGAGCGACCGCATCGACAACCTCGCCACCGACTTGCGACTCTCCGAGCAACGTACAAGAGACTACTTCGACAACAAGCTCGACGAACACAAGCACGAGAATGCCGCAAGAATGGACGAGATTCGTGCCTTGTTGGTCAACCGCTCTTCTACCACTTCGTCCTACTCAAGAAGGAGCGGCTTGAGTCGACACTTCCGACGACACTATATCCGGCTCAAGTACCACGACATCAAACACTCTTCGTCATGCCGCGCGTCAAGATCGTCAAGCAAACCGGAATCCTCGACACGACACCGAGTCTCAAGAGCATCGACACCGTCAAACCCAAGCTGCATTCGCGCAAGCACAAGAACGGCAACGCCAACAACAACAAGAACACGAGGAGCGTGCGCGACAACATCAAGATGCACAAGACACCGAGGCACAATGTCAAGAACAACAACTACGTGAAGCTCAAGCACTTGAGGCACAACATGCCCTTCGTGATTCAAGTCGTGCCGTAGCTAACTGAGGCCGACAAGCTCGTGAGCATCAAGAAGCGCTTCGCGATGAAGCTCAAGAGAGGATTTTCCAAGCACTTGTGCATCGACAAGCTCCTCCACAAGCTCGCCAAGAACATCAAGTCCATCGAGAGCATGAAGACAACGGACCACCTCCTCGACAAGAGCAACATGAGGTTGACAACCCTCCTCGCCAAGAGCAACATGAGATTGTCAATCATCAACGACATGGGCGTCATCATCCCCGACCCCAACACAATGATGAGCAACGATACGGCAAGCTAAAGATGACCATGCCCAAGTTCACCGGAAGCAATGACCCCGAAGAGTACATCTCATGGGCATTGAAGGTTGAACAAATCTTCCGTTTGCACAACTATGGTGAAGAGAAGAAGATCGCGATGGCATCCCTTGAATTCCAAGACTACGTCCTCATTTGGTGGGAACAAGTCATTGAGCGCCGCGAGGCCAAAGGTGAACCGCCAATCACCACTTGGGTGCAAATGAAGGATGTCACGAGAGCATGATTCGTGCCTAACTACTACAACCGCGACCTCTTCAAGAAAGGAACCAAGAGCGTTGGAGAGTACTACAAGGAAATGGAGATTGCCATGATACGAGCCAATGCCACGGGAGATGATGAGCAAACTATGGCATGTTTCTTGAATGGACTCAATCATCCTATCAAGAAGATCGCCGACTTCCAACCATACTCGAACCACATCGAGCTAGTGCATCAAGCTACCAAGGCGGAACACCAAGTGCAAGATGACTTCAAGTACGCCAAGTTCTCATCCAAGTCCTACGGCTTCTCCAACAATCAAGCTTCAACGACTCCAACACCTTCTACCTCAACCAAGCCTTCTACAAGCAACGGCGACAAGTCAAGTTACAAGAAAACTTCGACAAGCTCAAGTCGTCCTCCTACTACAAGTAACTTCAAGCCGAAAGCTTCATCATCATCTACCCCAACCGATGAGACCATCAAGACAAGTTCCTTCAAATGCTTCACATGCGGCGGCCGAGGCCACAAGTCCTTCGAGTGCACAAACAAGCGCACCATGATCCTCAACGACGATGGAACCTATGACTCCATGAGTGAAGAGGAGATGGAAGCCCTTGAGCAAGTGGCCATGCACCGACGCGTGAACGAAGATGAAGATGATCAAGTCTTTTGTGACGAAGATTCGAGCCCCGCTCTCGTTGTCTCCAAGGTCTTGACTCTTCAACATCAACAAGATGAAGACCAAAGATGCCATATCTTCCACACCAAAGCCGACATCAATGGAAGGTCCGTCAAGGTCATCATCGATGGAGGGAGTTGCCATAACTTAGCGAGTGAAGAACTATGCTCCAAGCTCCAATTGGTCAAGATGAAGCACCCGCAACCCTGCAAGGTTCAATGGCTAAGCGACAACAGCACCATCCAAGTCGAGCATAGAGTACAAGTTTCTTTCAAGATCGGAGCTTACAAAGACACTTTGGAGTGTGATGTCCTCCCGATGACCGTTGATACGTCTCCATCGTATCTACTTTTCCAAACACTTTTGCCCTTGTTTTGGACTCTAACTTGCATGATTTGCATGGAACTAACCCGGAATGACGCTGTTTTTAGCAGAATTGCCATGGTATTATCTTTGTGCAGAAACAAAAGTTCTCAGAATGGCCTGAAACTTCACAGAGATTATTTTTGGAAATAATAAAAAATACTGGCAAAAGAATCAAGGCCAGGGGGGCCACACCCTGTCCACGATGGTGGGAGGCGCGCCTGCCCCCCTGGGCGCGCCCCTGCCTAGTGGGCCCCCTGGTGCTCCACCGACCTCAACTCCAACTCTATATATTCACGTTCGGGGAGAAAAAACCCAGAGAGAAGGATTCATCGCGTTTTACGATACGGAGTCGCCGCCAAGCCCTAATCTCTCTCGAGAGGGCTGATCTTGAGTCTGTTCGGGGCTCCGGAGAGGGGAATCCGTCGCCATCGTCATCATCAACCATCCTCCATCACCAATTTCATGATGCTCACCGCCGTGCATGAGTAATTCCATCGTAGGCTTGTTGGACGGTGATGGGTTGGATGAGATTTATCATGTAATCGAGTTAGTTTTGTTAGGGTTTGATCCCTAGTATCCACTATGTTCCGAGATTGATGTTGCTATGACTTTGCTATGCTTAATGCTTGCCACTAGGGCCCGAGTGCCATGATTTCAGATCTGAACCTATTATGTTTTCCTGAATATATGTGAATTATTGATCCTATCTTGCAAGTCTATAGTCACCTACTATGTGTTATGATCCGGCAACCCCGAAGTGACAATAATGGGGACCACTCCCGTGATGACCATATTATGAGGAGTTCATGTATTCACTAAGTGTTAATGCTTTGGTCCGGTACTCGATTAAAAGGAGGCCTTAATATCCCTTAGTTTCCAATAGGACCCCGCTGCCACGGGAGGGTAGGACAAAAGATGTCATGCAAGTTCTTTTCCATAAGCACGTATGACTATATTCGGAATACATGCCTACATTACAGTGATGAATTGGAGCTAGTTGTGTGTCACCCTATGTTATAACTGTTGCATGAATAATCATTCGGCATAATTCTCCATCACCGATCCAATGCCTACGAGCTTTTCACATATTGTTCTGCGCTTATTTACTTTTCCGTTGCCACTGTTACAATCGCTACAAAACTATCACTGTTACTTTTGCCACCGTTATCGCTACTATCATACTACTTTGCTACTAAATACTTTGCTGCAGATATTAAGTTATCCAGGTGTGGTTGAATTGACAACTCAACTGCTAATACTTGAGAATATTCTTTGGCTCCACTTGTGTCGAATCAATAAATTTGGGTTGAATACTCTACCCTCGAAAACTGTTGCGATCCCCTATACTTGTGGGTTATCAAGACTATTTCCTGGCGCCGTTGCCGGGGAGCATAGCTCTATTCTTTGAGTCACTTGGAATTTATATCTGCTGGTCACTATGAAGAACTTGAAAGACGAGAAAACTAAAATTTATCCCTCAACTACGAGGGGAGGTAAGGAACTGCCATCTAGCTCTGCACTTGATTCACCTTCTGTTTTGAGTAAGCTTGCGACACCTAAACCTGCTTCTGCTATTAGTTCTGATATGTCGCATGTTATTGATGATGCCACTTCTGCTATGCATGATACTTATGATGAAACTACTTCTATGCTTGATACTACTGTGCCACTTGGTGAATTTCTTGATGAACAACTTGCTAGGGCTAGAGAGAATGAAATTATTGAAACTGATAATATTGATGAAAGTGATGATGAAGATTCTCCCCCTAGATATGAATTGCCTGTTGTGCCCGAGGGTTATGTTATGGATGAAGAAACTGCTAGAGACTTTCTTGCTTGCAATGATAGGAGCGATCTTAAGAAATTATTAGCTAAGCTGAAAGAAAAATCTCTGAATGCTAGAATGAAATATGACCCTGCTTATGCTACTTCACGTATTTTTGTTACTAATAAGGATTATGATTTCTCTGTCGATCCCGAGATAATTACATTGGTTGAATCTGATCCTTTTTATGGCTATGAATCTGAAACTGTTGTGGCACATCTTACTAAATTAAATGATATAGCCACCCTGTTCACTAATGATGAGAAAACCCGTTACTATTATATCCTTAAATTATTTCCGTTCTCATTAAAGGGTGATGCTAAGACATGGTTTAATTCTCTTGGTCCTGGTTGTGTGTGTAGTCCCCAGGATATGATTTATTACTTCTCTGCTAAATATTTCCCTACTCATAAGAAACAAGCTGCTTTAAGGGATATATATAATTTTGTGCAAATTGAAGAAGAGAGTCTCCCACAAGCTTGGGGGAGGCTTCTCCAATTACTTAATGCTTTGCCTGATCATTCTCTCAAGAAAAATGAAATACTTGATATCTTTTATAATGGACTAACTAATGCTTCCAGAGACCACCTGGATAGTTGTGCTGGTTGTGTTTTCAGGGAAAGAACTGTCGATCAAGCTGAAATTCTATTGAATAATATGTTGACAAATGAAAATAATTGGACACTTCTTGAACCAACTCCTAAGCCGACTCCGAAGAAAAGGGGTGTTCTATTTCCCAGTCCTGAAGATATGCAAGAGGCAAAGAAATCTATGAAAGAAAAGGGTATTAAAGCTGAAGATGTTAAGAATTTACCTCCTGTTGAAGAAATACATGGTCTTAATTTACCGCCTGTTGAAGAAATACATGGTCTTGATAACCCGACACAGGTAGTAAAGGTAAATTCTCTCTATAGATATGATAAAGCTGAAATCCCTCCTACCAAGATTGCTAGCCAATGCTTAGATGAGTTTGATAATTTTATGGTTAAGCAAGAAAACTTCAATGCTTATGTTGGTAGACAATTGAAACACAATGCTGATATGCTTGAACACTTGGGTGATTATATGTCTAGAGTTAAAGGTGAACTTAAACTCATTAGTAAACATGCTTCTATGGTTACCACTCAAGTAGAACAAGTACTTAAAGCTCAGAATGATTTGCTCAATGAATTGAATAGTAAGAATAATGACTTTGCTGTTAGAGTTGCAACTAGAGGGGGTAAAGTGACTCAGGAACCTTTGTATCCTGAGGGCCACCCTAAGAGAATTGAGCAAGATTCTCAAAGAAATAATGTTGATGCACCTAGTCCGTCTAAAAAGAAGAAAAAGAAAAATGATAGGACTTTGCATGCTTCTAGCGAACCTGTTATTGACACACCTGAGAATCCCAATGATATTTCTATTTCTGATGCTGAAACACAATCTGGTAAGGAACATGAACCTAGTAATAATGTTAATGATGATGTTCATGTTGATGCTCAACCTAGCAATGATAATGATGTAGAAATTGAACCTGCTGTTGATCTTGATAACCCACAATCAAAGAATCAACGTTATGATAAGAGAGACTTTGTTGCTAGGAAGCACGGTAAAGAAAGGGAACCATGGGTTCAGAAACCCATGCCTTTTCCTCCCAAACCATCCAAGAAAAAGGATGATGAGGATTTTGAGCGCTTTGCTGAAATGATTAGACCTATCTTTTTGCGTATGCGTTTTACTGATATGATTAAAATGAATCCTTATGCCAAGTACATGAAAGAGATTGTTACAAATAAGAGAAAGATACCGGAAGCTGAAATTTCCACCATGCTTGCTAATTATACTTTTAAGGGTGGAATACCAAAGAAACTTGGAGATCCAGGAGTACCAACTATACCATGCTCCATTAAAAGAAACTATGTTAGAACTTCTTTGTGTGATCTTGGAGCCGGTGTTAGTGTTATGCCTCTCTCTTTATATCGTAGACTTGATTTGAATAAGTTGACACCTACTGAAATATCTTTGCAAATGGCTGATAAATCAACTGCTATACCTGTCGGTATTTGTGAGGATGTGCCTGTTGTGGTTGCAAACGTTACTATTTTAACGGACTTTGTTATTCTTGATATTCCCGAAGACGATAGCATGTATATTATTCTTGGAAGACCCTTTTTGAATACTGCAGGGGCTGTTATTGATTGCAACAAAGGCAATGTCACATTTCATGTTAATGGTAATGAGCATACGGTACACTTTCCGAGGAAACAACCTCAAGTTCATAGTATAAACTCTATTGGAAAAATTCCATCGATTATTTTTGGAGGTTTTGAATTTCCTCTTCCTACTGTCAAGAAGAGATATGATATTCTTATTATTGGGGACGTGCATATCCCCGTTGAGGTAACCTAGTGCTATTCGAAAATTCTCCGGTTTCATGCGATTCGGAATGAGTTTGTTAACAAGACTTGATCAACCTTGTTAGTAGATTCCTTTTGATGAGCATGAGATGGATGAAGTTAGAAAGCACAACCTTCTGTACCCTTCTTTTATTTACTGTTACTTAGATTAAATAAAGCAAAAATAGTATTTTTCTGTCAGTTTTCTGAATTATCCGTGAAATAAAAAATACCCCGAAAATAAAAGTTCTCCAAATGCCCCGAAATTGAAATATGATTTTTTCTGGAATATTTGAGAATATCTGGCACTGAGAACACATCAGGAGGAGCTGGCTCCTGGCCACGAGGGTCCAGGGCGCGCCCACCCCCCTGGTGCGCCCCCTGCCTCGTGGGCCCATGGTGGCTCCTCCCCACTTATTCCAACACCCACACACTCCTTCTTCCTCCCAAAAAAATCACCAACCAGCTCAAGCACGAGTTCTAGCTCTTCTTGCTGCCATTTTCGATCTCCTTGCCCAAAGCTCCACTCACAAAACTGCTTTGGGGGACTGTTCTTCGGTATGTGACTCCTCCAATGGTCCAATTAGTTTTTGTTCTAGTGCTTTATTCATTGCAAATTTTTGCTGCTTAGGTGACCCTGTTCTTGAGCTTGCATGTCAAATTTATTTGGTCCCAAGTAGTTCTAATGCATGATATAGTCTCTAGGCACTTGTGGGAGTAGTTGCTATAAATTTTGTTGAGTTTGGTTCACTTTTATTTGAAGTTACTAAAAATTTCAGAAATTTTCAGAAAAAGGATGAAGAGATTTTTGAGGGGCTCTTCGAGCCAAAGCTCGAGGGATAAGCAAAGTGAAGAAGAAGAGAGGCCCAAATATAATCTCCCTCGCACTTCGTAGGTTCGGCCGTGTGAATGGCCTTGTGAATGCAGGCCTCACCGACTTCCTCCGCGAACAACGTGAACAGTATCTCTTACTCACTAATATCTTTGTGCAAAATTTTCATTTCCATGCTAGGAGGTCACCACCTTCGGTGGATTCCTATTTATATGATGAGTATAAGGAGATGCCCCTCTCTGAATTTTGTGAGGTTTGCAAATTGCCCTTTTTGGGCAGCGTAGAGGAACCACATCGTAACGATGTGGAGGGGTTTATTGATACAATTGCTGTAGGGGAAACTAGGAAGGTTTCCGATGCAAGAATTACTAGCATACATTTTCCTGTCCTACGTTACTTTGCAATATTTGCTAGTAGATGCTTGATTGGTCGCGGAAACTATGGCAACCTAAGTGCCCCTGATATTGTTCTTTTATGCCACGCCCTATTTCGTGATGACACATTTAGTATGGGCACTATTGTTGCAAAGCGGTTAAATCTTAACCGTACTAAGGGTCCCATCTTGGGAGGCATCTACGCCTCGCGCCTCGCTGCATACTTTAACATACCTATTAGGCATTATGAGAAAGAAGAGAAGTTGTTGCCTACTGTTTTTCTAGACTACAAGAGTATGGTTGCACATGATTTCATTGTTAAGAACAAGAAAAAGGAGCTTAACTATAGACTGTTATTTGATAAAAATCACCCTGAGACTATTACTTTGCCTGCTCCTTCCTTGTTTGACTTATCTGCAGGCAAGTACCTTGTTCCGCTGGAGGACATTCATGCCTACCGGAACCCCACACCAGCAACAGAGCCGGAACCACGATTTGATCCTCCACGACAGTCTGTTTACCAGTGGAATCCGGAGGAGGTTGCCAACCAGTGGCAACCCGAGGCTCCTTGTCAGTACGACCCCAACTACAACTTTGGATATCCGCCAGGCCAGCCGTGGCAGTAGACCAACTTAGGCCAAAAGCCTAAGCTTGGGGGAGTACGTATTTCTCACCGACATTACATTCATGTTCACACACTCATTGCTAGTTGTCGGTGCTCATACTTTTTCATTGTAATATCCATGCTAGTTTATTTTCCTTTTTATGCTTTCTTCTTGTGTGTTTGATAAACCTTAAGAAAAACAAAAAAATTAGTTGTAGCTTTTAGCTAGTTTACTTTTCATGCTTGTAGTAGTAATAATTAAAAAGAAAACCCAAAAAGATTTCATGTTCTTCTTTTACTAGTTGGGAGCTTTCCCATGTAAATAGTTTTATTTCTTTTCTTTCCTTTGGGGGTCGATAGGAAAAGACCATAATGAAAATGTTGAAGTGGCTCTTATATGCATTATTGTTGATTTAACCAAGAGCCCATATTACCTTGTCTTCTCCCTTGAATTGAATGCTTGCAGATTCCAGCTTAGTCCAATGCACGTGCACTATTATTATTCGCATCGTTCGGGCGTGCAAGTGAAAGGCAATAATGACGATATATGATGGACTGATTGAGATGAGAGAAGCTGGTATGAACTCGACCTCTCTTGTTTTTGTAAATATGATTAGTTCATCGTTCCTGATTCAGCCTATTATGAATAAACATGTTTGCAATGACAATTAGAGATTATAGTTGCTTATGCCATGCTTAATTAGCTAGGAGTTTATAATGGTTTATCTTGCGTGCCAACATGCTATTAAAATGGTTGTGATGTGGTATAGTAGGGTGGTATCCTCCTTCGAATGATTCGAGTGACTCGACTTGGCACATGTTCACACATGTAGTTGAAACAAAATCAACATAGCCTTCACGATATTTATGTTCATGGTGGATTATATCCTACTCATGCTCGCACTCAATGTTGATTAATTTTAATGCATGTTCATGACTGTTGTCGCTCTCTAGCTAGTCGCTTCCCAGTCTTTTGCTAGCCTCCACTTGTACTAAGCGGGAATACTGCTTGTGCATCCAATTCCTTAAACCCCAAAGTTATTCCATATGAGTCCACCATACCTTCCTATATGCGGTATCTACCTACCGTTCTAAGTAAATTTGTATGTGCCAAACTCTAAACCTTCAAATGAAATTCTGTTTTGTATGCTCGAATAGCTCATATATCAACTAGGGTTGTCTATATCTTCCATGCTAGGCGGGTTATTCTCAAGAGGAGTGGACTCCGCTCCTCGCTCACGAGAAAATGGCTGGTCACCGGGATGCCCAGTCCCATGCTTTATGCAAATCAAATCAAAAAAACTGCAAACAAAACTCCCCCGGGACTCTTGTTAGTTGGAGGCACTCGTTGTTTCGAGCAAGCCATGGATTGATGCTTGTTGGTGGAAGGGGAGTATAAACTTTACCATTCTGTTTGGGAACCGCCTATAATGTGTGTAGCATGGAAGATATCGCCATCTCTCGGTTGTTATGTTGACAATGAAAGTATGCCGCTCAAAATATTATTTATCTCTATTTCAAAAATCGA
This sequence comes from Triticum aestivum, assembly GCF_018294505.1. Lineage (NCBI taxonomy): Eukaryota > Viridiplantae > Streptophyta > Magnoliopsida > Poales > Poaceae > Triticum > Triticum aestivum. The sequence continues at coordinate 329,059,599 of NC_057814.1, read as the reverse complement.
GCTCTGGCACCTCTACAAATCCCTGCTTCCCTCTGCAAAGGGCCTATCTATTTACTTTTATGTTGAGCCATCACCCTCTTATTAAAAAGCACCAGCTGGAGAGCACCGCTATCATTTGCATCCATTACTATTAATTTATATTGGGTATGACTATGACTGGATCTCTTTTACCATGAATTACAATGTCTAGTCAGTCCTTGATCTTTAAAGGTGCTCTGCATTTATGTTTTGCGGTCTCAGAAAGGGCTAGCGAGATACCATCTTGTTATATCATATTATGATTGTTTTGAGAAAGTCTTGTCATCCGGATTTATTATTATTGCTCGCTAGTTGATTATGCCATTGATATGAGTAAACATGAGACCTAAGTGTTATTGTGAATATGGTTAGTTCATAATCTTTGCTGAAAACTTGAATGCTGGCTTTACATATTTACAACAACAAGAGCAAACAGAGTTTGTAAAAGTTTTTCTTTATCACTTTCAGTTTATCAACTGAATTGCTTGAGGACAAGCAAAGGTTTAAGCTTGGGGGAGTTGATACGTCTCCGTCGTATCTACTTTTCCAAACACTTTTGCCCTTGTTTTGGACTCTAACTTGCATGGTTTGAATGGAACTAACCCGGACTGATGCTGTTTTCAGCAGAATTGCCATGGTGTTATCTTTGTGCAGAAACAGAAGTTCTCGGAATGACCTGAAACTTCACGGAGATTATTTTTGGAAATAATAAAAAATACTGGCGAAAGAATCAAGGCCAGGGGGCCACACCCTGTCCACGAGGGTGGGAGGCGCGCCTGCCCCCCTGGGCGCGCCCCCTGCCTCGTGGGCCCCCTGGTGCTCCACCGACCTCAACTCCAACTCTATATATTCATGTTCGGGGAGAAAAAATTGGAGAGAAGGATTCATCATGTTTTACGATACAGAGCCGCCGCTAAGCCCTAATCTCTCTCGGGAGGGCTGTGGAGTCGTTCGGGGCTCCGGAGAGGGGAATCCGTCGCCGTCGTCATCATCAACCATCCTCCATCACCAATTTCATGATGCTCACCGCCGTGCGTGAGTAATTCCATCATAGGCTTGCTGGACGGTGATGGGTTGGATGAGATTTATCATGTAATCGAGTTAGTTTTGTTAGGGTTTGATCCCTAGTATCCACTATGTTCTGAGATTGATGTTGCTATGACTTTGCTATGCTTAATGCTTGTCACTAGGGCCCGAGTGCCATGATTTCAGATCTGAACCTATTATGTTTTCATGAATATATGTGAGTTCTTGATCCTATCTTGCAAGTCTATAGTCACCTACTATGTGTTATGATCCGGCAACCCCGAAGTGACAATAATCGGGACCACTCCCGGTGATGACCATAGTTTGAGGAGTTCATGTATTCACTATGTGTTAATGCTTTGGTCCGGTACTCTATTAAAAGGAGGCCTTAATATCCCTTAGTTTCCAATAGGACCCCGCTGCCACGGGAGGGTAGGACAAAAGATGTCATGCAAGTTCTTTTCCATAAGCACGTATGACTATATTCGGAATACATGCCTACATTACATTGATGAATTGGAGCTAGTTCTGTGTCACCCTATGTTATAACTGTTGCATGAATAATCGCATCCGGCATAATTCTCCATCACCGATCCAATGCCTACGAGTTTTCACATATTGTTCTTCGCTTATTTACTTTTCCGGTGCCACTGTTACAATCACTACAAAACTATCACTGTTACTTTTGCCACCGTTATTGCTACTATCATACTAGTTTGCTACTAAATACTTTGCTGCCGATATTAATTTATCCAGGTGTGGTTGAATTGACAACTCAACTGCTAATACTTGAGAATATTATTTGGCTCCCCTTGTGTCGAATCAATAAATTTGGGTTGAATACTCTACCCTCGAAAACTGTTGCGATCCCCTATACTTGTGGGTTATCAACCGTTTGCCACCTTCTTCTTGGACGGCCATGGCAATATGACCAAGGTGTCATCCACAACGGGCGTACAAACCACTATAGCTTCAAGATGAAAGGAAGGGAGTTTGTGCTACGACCTATGTCTCCAAGCCAAGTGCTCGCCGACAAGCAAGCCACCCATCGTGGAGAGAATAGTGAGAGAGCGAACCACCAAAAAGAGAGTGAGCGCCACAAGCCAAAATTGAGTGCCTCCACGATGAGCGACAAGAAAAACTTAGTTCTATTTGCCACCAAACGTGAGATGAGAGAAGTGTGTGAGAACCCATGAAGTGTCCTACACTATGTCCTATTGTGCAAGGACGAGGCACCAAAAACAAAGACCTCTCACAATTTACCTTTGGTGTTATCTTCTTTATTGCAGGAATTCCAAGATGTTTTCCCCGACGAGCTACCTCCGGGTCTACCTCCACTACGAGGCATCGAGCACCGCATCGACCTCATCCCCGGAGCACCACTTCCAAACAAGGCTCCCTACCGAGTCAACCCCGAAGAAACCAAAGAAATACAAAGGCAAGTAAAGCATCTCATAGACCATGGACATGTGCGTGAAAGTTTGAGTCCTTGTGCCGTACCGGTCATTCTTGTGCCAAAAAGAGACGGTAGCTTTCGCATGTGTTCCGATTGTAGACATATCAATGCTATCACCGTTCGCTATAGGTACTGTCAGCGTTCTGGGAACGGGGGTCCCCAGACTTGCCTACCTGCGGCCCATGGTGTGGCTCTCCCAGCGGCCCTGTATGACCCATCTTCACCAGCAAACACTCAAGACCCTCGCGAGGGGCCAAGCCTTGCGAGGCGGATGACACAAGACCTCCTCAGGAGCGGCCTCATCAGGCCGGTTCGCGAGGGGCGGAGAGATCAAGGCAAGGCGAACCTCGCAAGGATCCTATGACGCAAGCCATGACCACCAAGACCAGGCGGGCGCCAGCGCACAGTGTCCTCGTTTCCTCTTTGGTGCTAAGGAGGCAAGCGCAGGCAAGGAGTACCGAGGCATCAGGCAAAGGTTTCCATATCGGTGCAACAAGACCAAGACCAGCAGAACGGCAGGACGGAGGTCACCGTGGAGCCCAAGACGGCGTCACCACCAGAGCCTTTGGCAGGCGAAGACCACCTTTAGTCAGGATAACTCGTACTAGTTGCCCCCCTTCGAATTTGGCCGTTGTTGGCTCCCTTCCCGCTCGATATTTGGGAAGAGGACCAAGGCCTCTATAAATAGGACTAGCCACCACAGTAGGAGGCAACTGATTCATATCATCCTCACCCACACAAGTTCATCGTGCAGAAGTACACCTCTCCTCAGGAGGCTGTTCACCCCTTGTACTATTCATCCTCAGCCCAAGAGGCAATCCACCACCACCACACTGGAGTAGGGTATTACACCACATCGGTGGCCCGGACCAGTATAAACTTCGTGTCTCTTGTGTTGCGGGTTCGTCGAGCTAAGCTTTGAGATTGCGGCGAGGCTGAGGGTGAGATTAGGTAGGGGGAGATCTTCGTGCGCACCCCAGTGTTCGAACCTCGAGGGTTTTGATGGAACCCGAAATCCGACATTTGGCGCGCCAGGTAGGGGTGCGCCGGAGCTTTCCTTCCGTCCATCTGCGCTTCGCCACCACCGTGCTTCGCCCCCATGGCAGGCGCCGCACCTCCCGCTCCGATGACTGATGCCAGCGGCGGGGCCAGGGGGTTCCGAGCCTTGACCCCCGCCTTGCTGTAGGTGCAGTGGCCGCCCAAGTTCAAGCCGGAGATGCCACCGCTCTACGGCGACACGGCGGACCCGGTGGCCTTCCTGCTGGCATACGAGGAGGCCGTCCTTAAGGCCGGGAGCGACGACAAGGTCATGGCCAACTGGCTTCCCATGGCTTTCACTGGTGTGCCGCGTGCCTGGCTGCTCAACCTCCCCGGATCTACGGTGGCGTCTTGGGAGGAGTTGCGCGGCCTCTTCGCCGCACGCTTCGCGGCACCGGTGCCCCGTGCGGTCGCGGCCCTCCTCGGCGGCTCGCAAGCACCGCCCTCGGAGCGCCACACCAAGCCGTTCTTTTGCCAGATGAGCGCCGTTTCCGCGCGACAAGGGGCTCCCCCGGGTTGGGTGGCGCCCAAGGCCGACCTGACCTTCGACTCGGGAGATCACCCCATCACCACCCTCGGCTCGGGTGTGCTCCCAATGCTTTGCACGCCCGCCATATGCCACGTAGCCGTCACCAAGACCCTCATTGACGGCGGCGCCAGCCTCAATGTGCTCTCGGTGGAGGCCTTCAGCCTCCTTCACGTACCACTCGAGCGGCTCCGCCCCAGCAAGCCCTTCTCCGGCGTCGCCGGCGGCTCCTCCAGCCCCCTGGGGCAGATCCGTCTTCCCGTGACCTTCGGCACCCGCGACAACTACCGCACTGAGTTGATCGACTTCGACATCGCCCACATCGGCCTCCCGTACAACGCTATTCTCGGGTACCCGGCTCTGGCTCAGTTCATGGCGGCGACCCATCTGACCTACAACCTCATGAAGATGCCTGGGAGCAAGGACGTCCTCACCATAGTGGGAGACACTAAGGAGGCTCTGGCAGTACTCAAGCTTGCCTTCAAGACCGCCGCGGCGGCGCAACCGGCTGACGCGGGCACCTCCGAGGTTAAAGAAGCCGCACCAACCAAGAAGAAGCAGTTGTTCACTCAAGACCGGGCGAAAACCAAGCAGGTGCCGGTCGAGGAAGATGGGTCCTCGGGGGCCACCTTCACCATAGGTGCCAACCTCGATCCCGATCAAGAGGAGGCATTAGTGAAGTTCTTGCGCGCAAACAAGGAAGTATTCGCCTGGGAGCCCGATCAGCTGGTAGGGGTCCCAAGAGGAGTGATTGAGCACCACCTGAAGGTGTGCCCCAATGTACGCCCTGTGAAGCAGAGGGCGCGGCGGCAATCCACGGAGAAGTAGTCCTTCATCGTCCAAGAAACCCGCAAGCTGGAGGCAGCAGGTGTTATTCGCGAGGTCCGGTACCCTGAATGGTTGGCAAACCCCGTCATTGTGCCCAAGAAAGGCGGAAAAGAGCGCATGTGTGTCGACTTCACCAACCTCAACAAGGCCTGCCCCCAAGATCCGTTCCCGCTTCCACGCATCGACCAAATCATCGACTCCACTACCGAGTGCGACCTTCTGTGCTTCCTGGATGCGTTCTCAGGCTACCACCAGATCAAGATGGTAGTGGAAGATGTCGATAAGACGGCCTTCCTGACCCCGTGTGGGGGTATACTGCTACACCTGCATGCCGTTCGGGCTGCGCAAGGCGGGCGCGACCTTCCAGCGGCTGATGCACATCGCCCTGGGCCGGCAGCTCGGGAGGAACACTGAAGCTTACGTCCACGACATTGTGGTGAAGTCTCGGGAGGCGAGAACTTTAATTCAGGACCTGGAGGAGACCTTAGAAAGCCTGCGCCGGGTGGACTCGCGGCTCAACCTGGAGAAATGCGTGTTTGGCGTCCCTTCCGGCAAGCTGCTGGGTTTCCTCGTGTCCCACAGAGGGATCGAGGCGAACCCAGAGAAGGTCAAGGCAATCGAAGACATGAGTCCACCACAAACCCTCAAGGAGATGCAGAAGCCTGCCGGTCGCGTGACTGCGTTGGGGCGTTTCATCTCCAAGCTGGGAGAGCGCGCCCTACCGTTCTTCAAGCTGATGAAGAAGAAGGGCCCATTCGAGTGGAATCCGGAGGCCGACCAAGCATTTCAAGACCTCAGGAGATACCTGACCAGCCCTCCACTGATGGTGGCGCCCCGACCTCTCGAGCCCCTGGTGCTGTACCTTGCCGCCACCCCTTACTCCGCCAGCGCAGCTCTGGTGGCGGTCCGGGAGGAGCGTCGTGTCAGGAATGCGTCACACCAAGCCGCTCCCTCAGCCGGGGCGGCGCAAGACCCAGAGGGCTCCGCGAGGGCTGCGGCAACGTCAGCAAAGGACTAGGCTCAACAAGACGGCGCACTTGGGCCTGCGGAAGCCCCAACGAGTGACCTGGCTTTGGGGGCTTCGTCGTCTCAGGAGGCGCCCCAATATCCGGAAGCCGTGAGCCTCGTCAATGCACCCGCCCTCGTCGAGCACCCTGTGTATTTTGTCAGCACGGTGTTGCGGGACGCGAGGGCGCGGTAGCCCATGCCTCAGAAGCTCCTGCTCGCGCTCTTGGTGGCCTCGCGCAAGCTGCGGCACTACTTTCATGGCCACCCCATCAAGGTCGTCTCGGCCTACCCGTTGGAGAGGGTGCTCAGGAGCCCCAACTCCGCCGGGAGAGTCGATGAGTGGAACATCGAGCTGCAGGCATTTCAGTTGGAGTTTAGCACAACCTGGGTCATCAAGGGAGCCGCGCTCGCTGATTTCGTGGCAGAATGGACGGACACCCCTGGGCTTGAAGAAGGCGAGGATCGGTCCCTCTCGCCGGGGAGTGAAGCGCCAGACGGCTGGGTTATGTATTTCGATGGCGCCTTTGTGCGCCAGGGCGCGGGCTGGAGCAGTACTTATCTCACCCACTCATGACAAGCTTTCGTCGTGCAACTCTGCTTCCAGTAGGGCGAGAAGGTCTCCAACAACATAGCGGAGTACGAAGGCCTCATAGCTGGCGTCAAGGCTGCGGTGGCCCTGGGGGTGAAGCGCCTCACCATCAAAGGCGACTCGCAGCTCCTCGTCAACTTCTCCAACAAGGTATATGAGCCGAAGGATGAGCACATGGAGGCGTACCTCGCGGAGGTATGCAAGATGGAGAAGCAGTTCTTGGGCCTGGAATTGCAGCACGTGCCCCATGGCACCAACAAGGAAGCCGACGACATCGCCTGGAGAGCATCCAAGCGGCTACCCTAGGAGCCTGGCGTCTTCGAGGAGCGGCTCTTCAAGCCGTCGGCAACACCGCCACTTTCAAGAACAGCGCTGCCACGAGAGGAGCAACCTCAACCACCTTCCTCGGGAGCCCCAGCCTGCGGCCCGACCTCGGGAGCACACCTACTCTTGGCGCTCGAGCCTCAGGAGGGGTGCTGGACCAAAGAATTCAAGGAATACCTGACGCAAGGGACGCTGCCGGAGAAGGAGGAAGACGCAAGGCGTGTGGCCCGACAGGCCACGACATACTGCATCCAGGACGGTGAGTTATACAAGAAGCGGCCGAATGACGTTTCCTTGCGTTGCATCTGCAGGGAGCAGGGGAAAGAGCTGCTAGCCGACATACATGGCGGGGACTGCGGGCACCACTCGTCGTCACGGACCCTCGTCGGCAAGGTGTTTCGCAGCGGATTCTACTGGCCTACGGCACTCAACGACGCGACTGAGCTGGTGAAGTCCTGTGAGGCCTGTCAGTTCCACGCCAAGCAGATCCATCAGCCAGCTCAGGGCCTCCAGACCATCCCGCTCTCGTGGCCATTCACGGTTTGGGGGCTGGATATCTTGGGCCAGTTCCCTCGAGCGCCTGGGGGCTACCGCTACCTCTATGTCACCATCCACAAGTTCACCAGGTGGGCGGAGGTAGAAGCCGTCCGCACCATCCCGGCTGGCTCCGCGGTCAAGTTCATTAAAGGTCTCGTGAGCCGGTTTGGGCTCCCCAGCCGCATCATCACCGATAACGGCTCGCAGTTCACTAGCAATCTCTTCAAGACATATTGTGCTAACCTTGGAACGCAGATCTGCCACGCTTCGGTGGTGCACCCCTGGAGCAATGGTCAGGCCGAACGCGCCAACGCGGAGGTCCTGAGAGGCCTCAAGACCCGGACCTTCAAGAAGAAGCTCGAGGCCTGCGGCAGGGGCTGGCACGACGAGCTCCAGTCCGTGTTGTGGTCCCTCTGCACCACCACCACCAAGCCAACGGGCGAGACCCCATTCTTCCTCGTCTACGGAGCAGAAGTGGTTCTCCCTCACGAGGTCAAACATCGCTCCGCGCGGGTCCTGGCGTTTGATGAGGCGCAGCAGGATGCCATGCGGGGGATGGACCTCGTGCTGGGGGAGGAACGCCGCCGTGAAGCCACGCTACGGGCAGCAAGATATCAGCAGGCGCTGCGGCGGTACCACGGTCGCAGCGTCCGCTCCAGGACGCTCGTGGTGGGTGACCTCGTCCTAAGGCGGGTGCTCTCCAGGGAAGGGCTGCATAAGCTCTCACCCATGTGGGAGGGCCCGTTTAGGGTCGCCCACGTCTCCAGGCCTGGCGCCGCGCGCCTGGAGACGCAGGACGGGGTACCCATCCAGAACGCCTAGAACATCCAGCACCTCCGGAAGTTCTACCCATGAAGAAAGGCCCAGCGCCTATGAAGAAGGCCCAGTGCCTGTGAAGGTCTCCGCTTGTGACACTCTCACGTAATAATGAGTGGGGCTGTACATGGCCCGGAGTCTCAGGAGTGCCGCCCTCGGGCCTCTGGGCTCCCTCCCATGTCCTAGTGGCAGCACTTAGCTCCGCACTGGTGAGAAGACAAGAAGACTAGACTAGGTGCCGGACACGGCCTTTCATTTGCTTTCCGTTGTAGGCTTGCCCCTCTTTAATCGAAATTTGCTTTGTGGTGTTCCTTGCCGGTCTTGTCCCATTTGCCTTCTGCTTCTGTTTCTGCCTTCGGTTCTCTATTTGACCTGTACTCTCTCTCTCTCGCGTCCCTCGTGAGGGGGCTGGACAGGTGCCCTCGTGCCCTCATGAGCGTCTTGCCTGTTTTTTCGCGAGGCACCCTCGTTTGAGCCGCAAGCTGGCGCCCCCTCTCAATCCGTGCCCGTCGGGTACCACGATACGAAGCGCGGAATCGTAGCCGATAGCACCTGCGACCAGGGCTCAGAAGAACAAAAGTTTTCTAATGAATTTTTGCAGTCCCTAGACAACTCCCCAAGCCGAGGAGGCATCACCGGGTACTGAGAAATGCGCGCCTCGTGAGGCAGAAGCTACTTCAAGCACGTCAAGCTAAGTTATTTCTACGCGCCTATGCAAAGCACCGACACTGCGACACAACACAAGAATCGATAAACATAGCATAAAAACTTGGAAATCATAGTTTACTGCACGCCCCTGCGGGGCCCCATACTCGTCTCTCTCTTAATGCAGGAAGAAAAGTAAGAACAAAACAAAAGTGGCGCGTGCCCCTCTAGCAGCTCGCGAGGACAGACCCATGGCGCTCTCCCGAGCTCTCCCGAGCTCAGCCGGACCCTTCCTCGCGTTTCACTGGGGCGGCGACGACGAGACGACCCGCCGCCACCTTCGAAGCGAGCACGGCGGCGTGGCGGCTGGTCGTAGCCGCCGCCGCTGGAGCTGTCGCCGGAGGGAGAGCCGCCGTAGCTGGGCACGAGATCATCCTCACCCTCATCTCGGCCGTCGCCAAGGCCAAGCAGCTCGTCGCCGTCGTTTTCCTCGGGGCAGCACCCGACGCGGCGGCCGTTTTCTCCGAACACCCTCACATAGAGGGTCGCGTTGCCGTCTTACTTGAAGTGGAGGGTGCACCGCCTGCCCAGGCCGCGCGCGGGGGCAAACGTCTTCCGGCCGCGGGCCAGAGCCACGTTGCCAGCAACGGATACCTCGACCGCGACCCATGAAGCTTTGCTGCAGTAGCCGTCCGCATGCAGCCAGAGCCCGCCTGGACATGTGGCCGGCCACTCGCCGACGAAGAAGCGCGGGAGTTAAAGCCAGGTGCTGGCTGGATTCTCCGACCAAACGACGAACTATGGAAGCACCTCCGCCAAGTGGAAGCACGACTGAGGAGGCCGTGCGACCATGGCGCGCCTCCCCTCATCGACGGGGCTGCCACGATCTGGGTGAGCCCCACCACGAGAAGAGGCACTGCCGTGGCAGCGAGGAGCCGTGGCGGGGTCGCGGCGTGCTTAAGGGGACGGCCGCGCCCACGCTTGGGCGGCAGGGAGCAGGGCCCCTCTTGGCGAGCCTTCCCCTTCTCTGCGGCCGAGAACCTCTTCGTAGGCGCCATGGGGGTCGCTACTAGCCACGGAACTGGAAGGAAGAAGAAGCGAGCGGAGAAAGAAGAGATGAGCAACGGGGGCTCTGCCCCCCTCCTCATTTATAGAAGGAGAATGCCAACCGGCGATCCCCACAATCGCAGGTAATGATGATATTTCTCTGCATACAACAGGGACTCGTCAAGTCGGGCAGTTGCTGAGGCAGCGTGGGGAAGCGAAGACGCCCACGTGCAATCAGTCACCACGCAGTTGGGGCCCGCGGTGCTCCGCGCTTGCGCTTTGGCTTCTGAGCGCGCCTTGGGCCCGGGGGCTACTGTCGGCGTTCTGGGAACGGGGGTCCCCAGACTTGCCTGCCAGCGGCCCATGGCGTGGCTCTCCCAGCGGCCCTGTACGGCCCATCTTCACTAGCAAACACTCAAGACCGTCGCGAGGGGCCAAGCCTCACGAGGTGGACGACACAAGACCTCCTCGGGAGCGGCCTCATCAGGCCGGCTCACGAGGGGCGGAGAGATCTAGGCAAGGCGAACCTCGCGAGGTTCCTATGATGCAAGCCATGACGACCAAGACCAGGCGGGCGCCAGTGCGCACAGTGTCCTCGTTTCCTCTTTGGTGCTAAGGAGGCAAGCGCAGGCGAGGAGTACTGAGGCATCAGGCAAAGGTTTCCATATCGATGCAAGAAGACCAAGACCAGCAGGACGGCAGGACGGAGGTCACCGTGGAGCCCAAGACGGCGTCACCACCAGAGCCTTTGGCAGGCAAAGACCACCTTTAGTCAGGATAACTCGTACTAGTTCCCCCCCTTCGAATTTGGCCCCTTTTGGCTCCCTTCCCGCTCGATATTTGGGAAGAGGACCAAGGCCTCTATAAATAGGACTAGCCACCATAGTAGGAGGCAACTGATTCAGATCATCCTCACCCACACAAGTTCATCGTGCACAAAAATGCCACTCCTCAGGAGGCTGTTCACCCCTTGTACTGTTCATCCTCAGCCCAAGAGGCAATCCACCACCACCACACTGGAGTAGGGTATTACACTACATCGGTGGCCCGAACCAGTATAAACCTCAATTATCTTGTGTTGCGGGTTCGTCGAGCTAAGCTTTGAGATTGCGGTGAGGCTGAGTGCGAGATTAGGTAGGGGGAGATCTTTGTGGGCACCCAAGTGTTCGAACCTCGAGGGTTTTGCCGGAACCCGAAATCCGACAAGTACCCCATTCCACGCCTTGACGATATGCTAGATGAACTTAGCGGTGCCACTATATTTTCCAAAATTGATCTTAAAAGTGGTTAGTATCAAATCCACATACAAGAGGGTGATGAATGGAAAACCGCTTTCAAAACAAAGTTTGGTTTGTATGAGTGGTTAGTCATGCCTATGGGTTTATCGGAAGCACCCGGTACTTTCATGCGTCTTATGCATTATGTGTTTCGCCCTTATATTGGTGAATTTTTTGTTGTCTACTTCGATGATATCATTGTTTTTAGCAAATCTCTCAAAGAGCATGTCACCCACCTTCGAACCGTGCTACAAACTCTTCGAAAAGAGCGTCTCTATGCTAATATTGAAAAATGCCTCTTTGGTGCTGATAAGCTTGTTTTCTTGGGTTTTGTAGTATCTTCTAAGGGTGTTCATGTTGATGAATCTAAGATCAATGCTATTAACACTTGGCCCCAACCAACCAATTTTCAACAAGTGCGTAGTTTCCTTGGTTTAGCCTGTTTCTACCATAGATTTGTGAAGGATTTTAGCACCATTGCTTCACCTTTGCGTGCTTCGAGTAAGAAAAATGCACCGTTTGTTTGGGGAACATCCCAAGACACCGCTTTCAATGAGCTTAAGAATTTGCTTACTCATGCTCCCGTGCTTACATTACCCAACTTTGACAAACCCTTTGAGATTCATTGTGATGCTAGTGGTAACGGCATAGGAGGTGTGTTAACGCAAGAGAGCGCCCCATAGCATATTTTAGTGAGAAACTTACCGGCGCGCAACTCAATTACCCCATCTATGACAAAGAGCTATATGCTTTAGTGCGAGTTTTGTGTGAATGGAAACATTATCTCCGCCCTCATGAATTCGTCATCCATACCAATCATGAAACACTTAAATACCTTAATGGTCAAACTAAGTTCAACAAGCGTCATGCTAAGTGGAGTGAATTTACTGAGTCTTTTCCTTATGTCATCAAGTATATTTAAGGTAAGGAAAATGTTGTGGCGGATGCGCTTTGCCGTATATGCATGCTTGTCACTAAACTTGAATTGAATGTCATTGGCTTTGAGCACATAAAAGACTTATATGCGCATGACCCTACTTTTGATATTCCTTATGCAAAGTGTTTGACGCATCCATCTTGGGAACGCTATTACATCAATGATGGTTATCTTATGAGAGCTAACAAACTTTGCATCCCCGAGTCTTCTCTTCGTTTGTCACTTTTGCAAGAATCTCATGGAGGAGGACTAATGGGACACTTTGGATGCGACAAGACACTTGCTACGCTCTCCAAGAACTATTTTTGGCCAAAGATGTTTCGCAACGTCAACCGCTTCACCAACCGAGGCTCTACATGTCGCAAAGCTAAGTCTAAAGCTCAATCTCATGGCCTTTACATGCCACTTCCAATTCCATATCAACCATGGGAAGATATTAGCATGGATTTTGTGCTTGGTTTGCCTAGAACTAGAAATGGCAAGGATTCTGTTTTTGTTGTTGTGGACCGATTCTCCAAAATGGCTCATTTCATTCCTTGCAACAAGATAGACGATGCTTCACATGTTGCCAATATCTTTTGTAGGGAAATCTTGCGACTTCATGGAGTGCCAAAGATAATTGTCTCGGACCGCGACGTCAAGTTCTTGAGTTACTTTTGGAAGACTTTATGCGCCAAGCTCGGAATCAAGCTCCTATTCTCCACAGCATACCATCCACAAACCGACAGCCAAACGGAGGTGACGAACCGTACACTCTCCACACTACTACGTGTGTTGATAAAGAAGAACATCAAGGAGTGGGAGGAGTGCTTACCTATCGCCGAGTACGCCTACAACCGTGCAAGACATTTGACTATTGGCAAGTCCCCTTTTGAGGTCATCTACGGTTTCAACCCGTTGTCCCCATTGGACATTCTTCCTCTACCACTACAAGAGCGCATCAACATGGACGCGAGCGGCCGAGTCAACTACCTCAAGAAGGTGCAGGAAGATACAAGGCACACCATCGAGCGCCAAGTACAACGACTCGCGACCAAGCTCAACGTCAACAAGCCACCCATGATATTCAACATTGGAGATCTTGTGTGGCTACACCTTCGCAAGGACTGCTTCCCCACCGAAGGCAAGTCCAAACTTCTACCACGAGCGTATGGACCCTTCAAGGTGCTAGCACGCTACAACAACAACGCTTACAAGATCGACCTCCCGCGCGACAAGTACAACGTGAGTGATGTCTTCAACATCAAGGATCTTTCGCCCTACCATGGTGATGAAGATTTCGATCCGAGGTCGGATCTTTCCCAAGGGAGGGGAGATGATGCGGAGCATCCCACAATCATCCCCATGGACTCGTCTACATCTCCTACGACTCCACTTGGACCAATGACAAGAGCACGAGCAAAGGCTATTGAAGATAAGGTGAACTCGCTCTTCTCCGAACTACTACTTTCGTCACATGAGACATGGCTACTACCTCAAACGGAAACACTATGTGTACTCAGGTACTTGCAGGGAAGCCACAGAACATCTATATCCAATGGACAAGACGGCGAGGACACCAAGCGCGAAGGACAAGAAGAAGAGCTGCCACAGAAGCTACAGGCTCCGAACGACCGGCCCATCCCGGACGTCCGACTCCTGGAGGTCACAACAGCCCAAGGAACTGATGCCTGCATACGCTACAGCGGCCAGACGACCGACCAGGACCGGACGTCCGATGACTCCCAGGCTCCGGACGACCGAACCCCTCCGGACGACCGACGCTACGCCAACAGAAGGAAATTAGCGGAAGTCTGACGAAGACCGGACGACCGGCGACCGGACGACCGGACACCTACGGACGTCCGAGGCCGTGGCAACATAACCCAAACTACGGAAATCCGAAGAACTACGGACGTCCGGACCCCCGCGAGCCTCCGGACGACCGGCACCCCACGGACGTCCGGACCCTGGCTGCGTCCAGTTTCGGGCCGAAGCCCATGTACCCCTCCACTTCGCCCCTCTTTTGCACTAAGACTATAAATAGACCTCTCCCTCCTCCTAGTTAGGGTTAGCATTGGTTTAGCTCATATGTGAGATAGAGCTTTGCTCATCCATTACGGATCTACTCCACGAGGGAGACTGCGGCCCCTCTACAGACAAGATACCCTTGGATTCAAGACCCCCTCTTGGGTGGCCCCATCAAGACCTCCGAACGGAGAAGAACTGGTTACCGACGTATCGTCCCTTGTTGGATTTGGACCGTGTGATCTCTATGTGTTCTTGGATCTAGCATATGTGTGACTATCTCTTGTTGGTTTGATAGTTCCTCTTGTGTTTTCAATCGTGATTCCCCTCGCGTTCTTCGTGTTCTTAGTTGGGATCCACTCCTTGCGTGAAAGATCGGCAGTATAGGGTTCCACCCTACATCATATGTACATCCCACACAGTCGCTCCAAGGAAAACGTTTCCGTTCACAGGTACATCACACACAATTACTCCTGTTAAATCGTTTGTGATAGCGTTGCCATTGCACATGATATTAACAATTTTATCGTTTGCGTTATTGAATGCATCACACACGGTGCGTAGAAGAAACCATGTGGCAAAGGCTGTCCATCACCCATAGTTTTTATGTGGTATACATTTGCGCAAGGTGGCGTAACGCAAACAGTTTTCAAGAGAAGGTCGTGTGTGATTGTTCATTGATCCAACACAGTTTATTCCAAGAAACTGTGTGCGTTGCTTGAGGTCATCGCCCACGGTATTTTCTGAATAACCGTTTGCAATAGCAAAACCCAATTAGCAGGCTAATTCGCAATTAGCAGGCTAATTGCCCTATTATTAATAATCCATTTATTAATCTAATTGACATTCATATTAAGCACATAATATATTTCATTTCCATATTAAGGAAGCAGGATTTCATAATTGAAATACATCAGAGTACAACATGATATAGCTTTAGCACTCAGGTACCCCATTACACAACTGCACCAGCACCAAGTTTCACATGCAACATGTAGAACCTTTCGAAATTAGCATCATAGACGATATATAGACAGATGCATCTCATCTGGAAAACTGCTGAAACGGAAGGCGAATATTGAGCCTTCATTCATGTTGAAGGTCTTTGCAACTTTAGGCCAGTGCCTGTGGATGATTGACCATTCGTCCTTCGTCCTCTTCGGGAACACTTCAATATTGAGTCGTGGGTGTTGTATGAAAACCTTCCTCGCCTCCTGACCATAGAGGTGGTTTGAGAGGTAATCATTAGTGAACTGCTTTGGAAAGGCATGAAAACAAGGATGTGCATAAATATCTTCTCTATATTGGAAATGGGGCAAAGGAATAAAAAAAGGCAAGGTATAATAGTTAGTACCATCTTGTAGTGAACCGATGTCTTCTTCATTGTGCAGACAAACATCTTGTTGTTTTTTGTTGCTAATTTCTTTATCCTAACAATCTTTCTGAGTTTCTTGACTTGATTGATATTCATGGACAACTCATTTCCCCATATGCAAAAAGGGTCGAACAGTCAAAACCTCTGACAGCAGGACCTACATGTGCAAGACCAAATTGTTAAAAACCTAAATACTAGAATGGTTCCTGCAATTGCACAATAATGTGCTATTAGACAACAGACCATGCACGTGCTAACCTCGATTGTAAACCTCAGTGCTTCCCATTGTTTCCCTGCAACACATATAAGGTAGTTAGTCATAAGGTAAGTAAGGGTTTGCATGCTATCAGTAAAATATGTTGATAAATAAGCACACTACAGATGCATCAGATTAATTCAAGCCACATGGAAAACCCATTTATCCAAACCAAGCATGATTAAGAACTAGGAAATATAGCACTTGTATATGTTTCTCATGTATTAAGTGCAGCCAAATTCGATTTATTCCTCACATGCACAACAATACAAAATTCTACCCACGACAATTGGACATCGCATTGCAGAATTGAACCAAGCAGTTAACTAAACACCATAACAAATGAACCAAACATTAACTGAGCACCACATTGCACAATATAACATACTCCTAATAGAAGATCAGGCAGTTAACCAAACTAAGCATGCTTAACAACTTGGAAATATAACAATTGTATTTGTTTCTCATGTATTTACTACTGCCAAATTCAATTTATTCCTCACATGGTATACAATAACAGAATGCACCCACAACTATTGAACATCGCATTGCAGAATTGAACCAAACAGTTAACTAAACACCACAACACAAATGAACCAAACGTTAACTAAGCACCACATTGCACAATGTATAACCAAACCAAGCATGCTTGACAACTTGGAAATATAGCAATTGTATTCGTTTCTCATGTATTTTGTAAAGATAAATTCGATTTATTTCTCACATGGAAGACAATACAAAATTGCAGCATGAATAATTGAACATCACATTTGCAGAATTGAACCAAACAGTTAACTGAAGACGACAACTAATTAACAAAACAGTTAATAAGTGAGCACCACACTGCATGACATATAGAACATATACACTAGAGCAACAGATTGCATGGTAAAATTAGATAGAACAATTCACTAGAATTTGTGAAGGAAAGGCAGGAGCATCACACGCAACAGGTAAACCGAGCATGCTTAACCAGCGTAGCTAGCAAATGGCAAGGTGCTCCTCCAAGATCCGGGGGCCGGCATGAATGGCAGCCATCACGACCTCATCCGCGCGTGCGGCCGCGATTTGCTTCTTTGCTGCCAAATGCTCCTTGAGATCCTGGCTATACTGCGTGCACCATGGCTTAGGGCGGCGCTTATTTGGTGGAGGGGTCGGTGATTTGGGTGGAAGGTGTCGCGCCGGCGGTCGGGGCATGTGGGATGTGGAAGGAGGAGGAGGATGGGGGTCGGGTGTGGATTACGTGCCGGGATAGACGAGGCCGAGCAGCGTGCAGGAGGGTCGCTGGCGAGGAGGCGGGGCTGCAAGCAAGGAGTGAAGGTTTCAACTTGGAAAGGAAGGCGGAAATAGGGGAAATGTGGCTTTTGGTCTGGGGGAGGGGGCGGGGAGGTAGATATTTCCGCGGAAGCCAAAAATTTGGAATCGCTTCAGCGAAAAAACTAGCGTGCAAAGTGTCATCGAACACTGTCCCTTATTCAGAACTGTGTATAATATGTGAACATCACAAACGATTCATATAGCTTAACCCGTGTGTGATGAGTTTGAACGTCAAAAATTTTGGTTCGAATTTCCCTGGTTACAGTGGTCATCCACGTCATTGCATAATTTGGGTACACAAAGGAGACTACAGCACACCCACACTTCTTAATCGAGCAAGTTCAGCAATTAAACAGAGCTAGCTGACCTAAACATTACTCTAACAAATTAAAGACCGGCGCTCTTAATTAAACAAAACAAAGAGTACTACTATGGCTGGTGCTCGTCGATCTCCGCCGCCGCCTCCATGTCCAGCTCACGCCCGACGGTCTCCTGGGGAAGGGGCTCCATGGCATCCATCGCACCATACTCGGCAAGCATCTCGCCATCTGCGTCCGCCATCTCTTTGGAAAAGGCCGCCACGAGCTGGGCGTGGGTGGCCGTGATCTGGGCTTGGACGGGCTCCGTCGTCGCAAGGTATCCAGCGGAGGACGGACGGCTGCTCGAAAGCTCTCGGCGATTGCCAACTCTTTGGCCATGGGTTGCCGACCGTTGTCGGAGAAGCTTCGTTCGATTTGTGCGGTGACCGCCACGAGCTGGGCGTGGGCGGCCTCAACATGGTCGTGGGCGGCCTCCATCAGGGCCAAGATCGCCGCTGCCGAACGGGCAGCTGCTATGCCGCTCTCGCCAGTTGCTATCCCCGAGGCAGATGTTGCTGCCGCCACCTGAGAAGCAACAACGGCCGTTTGGGCTGCCTTGGCCGTCCGGTCGTAGATTGCGGCCGCGCTCATGCACCTCATTAGCACGCGCATGGCGGCTGCGGCCGCGCTCTCGCCGGAGTGGGCCACCGAAGTTGCCCTCACGACGCGGGTCCACGTGCCCATCTTTCACCGGCGATGATTGAACAGTGGAATGATATTTGGGGAGCGAGCTAGTGTGCTTGAGACGCCGATTGTGGACTGTAGCGACGCACCTTCTCGCTTAAGCCATAGGCGTACTATACACCGACGGTGCTCCATGATATTTTGTGCTACATCTCACACGGTTGGTGATAATAAACTGTGTGGGATCTACTTGATTTTTCATCTTGATTTGAATTACACAATGGGGTCACAGCGGAAATGGACGGTGTTTGAATTGCTAGACCTTTCATCTGCAATGAACATCCAACTATATGTGTGTCGAAAAAGAATTGGAATTATTCAGGGTTCGTTTGAACATTTTACACATTAAATTGGTTTTCTAGCCATTTCAGGTGCATTATTCAAAATTAAACTGCATGCACATGCTTCGGTGCACCAACATGGGTTGTAAAATCAATTATGTGTCCATGGGTTTATGCTTATGTCCCATGCAATAAATGGGGATGAAATTCGAACACCACGGCACCGTGGCTCTCCGGCAAACGTCGACGTACTTGCTTTTGTAATTCTTGTAAATCCAAAAGTCGTCCGAAATTCATGAAACTTGGCATGCTATCATGGAGCGACATCAACATGCCATGGTAAATTTTTTGTCCCATTTGGAGCAGGTTTGGGTATAAGCTTCTCATAAACCAGAGCTTCTCACAACAAGTGTGATGGTTTCGGTAGGGAACGTTTCACCTTTCTGGATGAAACGATATCCGTTGCCTCTTCTCGATTTCAATTTTTTTCCTAGTGTCAACATAGAACAACAGGAGTGTTGAGTCAATTTTTGGGATTTTTTGGGGTTCGCTTGGACATTTTTATACATTAACTGAGTTTTCTATGCACTCAAGTGCATAATTGAAATTCGAACTACAGGCACATGCTCTAATGCATATAAATTAGTTGAAAATTCAAATCGGTGTTCTTGGTTGCATGCTTAGGTCCCATGCAAGAAAATGGGAATGAATATCAAACACCCTGCCACCGTCACTCGGCCGCAAACATTGAGATACCTGGTTTTTAAATTCTAGTAAATCCAAAGCTCGTATGGAATTCATGAAACTTGGCATGCTGTCATGGAGCGGCATCAACATGACGTGGTAAATTTTTTGTCCCATTTGGGGAAGGTTTGGGGATATTCTTCTCACAAACCAGAGCTTCTCAATACAAGCCTGGTGGTTTCGGTAGGGAACGTTTCACCTTTCTGGATGAAACGATATCCATTGCCTCTTCTCGATTTCAATTTTTTTCCTAGTGTCAACATAGACCAACACGAGTGTTGTGTCAATTTTTGGGATTTTTGGGGGTTCGTTTGGACATTTTATGCATTAATTGAGTTTTCAATGCATTTATGTGCATAATTCAAATTTGATCTACATGCACATGCTCTAATGCATATAAATTGGTTGAAAATTCAAATACTTGGTTGCATGCTTAGGTCCCATGCAAGAAATGGGAATGAATGTCAAAACCCTGCCACTGTCACTCGGCCGCAAACATTGAGATACCTGGTTTTTAAATTCTAGTAAATCCAAAACTCATCTGAAATTCATGAAACTTGGCATGCTATCATGGAGCGGCATCAACATGCCGTGGTAAATTTTTTGTCCCATTTGGGGCAGGTTTGGGTATATGCTTCTCACAAACCAGAGCTTCTCACAACAAGCATGATGGTTTCGGTAGGGAACGTCCCACCTTTGGGGAGGAAACGATATCCATTGCCTCTTATTGCTTTCAAAAAATTTCTCGTGTCAACGTAGAACAACTGTAGCGACCAGACCTCAAACAGTCTCTGCTGCTGTGCACCAGTGTCATCCCTGGATCAGTAATGCTGACACGCATAGTACAAATGGAGGATTTATAACAAAGTAGCAATCACACACTTATTACAACGAGTATCTCAAGAGAGAAATAATTATGACAAATATGGCTTAAGGCCATCTAAAACGATAACAGCGGAAGACTTGGAAGAACAGTGAGTCCATCAACTCCTACGGCATCACTGAGTATAAGACCACGACCTAAGGCACCTTACTCGTCGTCTGAAAAGTCTGCAACATGAAGCGTTGCAGCCCGAAAACGGGCCAGCACATGGAATATGCTGGCAATGTAACACATAGAGAGTAATGAATATAATAATGCTATACTACATGCATATATGGCTGGTAGAAGGCTCTATGGTTACAGTTTTGCGAAAAGCCAATTTTTCCCTACTGCAAAGGAATAAATTTTATTTAACTATCATGGTGGTTGTTAAACATTGAGAATGGTTGACAGCATCTCAATCCCAATTAAGTATCATCATTAACCCAACAAAATTAATTAAAGTAACATGATGAGATTCACATGATAATCCAAGTACTAGATACTCAAGATGTCCATAACCGGGGACACGGCTAATCATGATTAGTTTATACACTCTGCAGAGGTTTGCGCACTTTTCCCCACAAGACTCGATCGCCTCCGCTTGATTCTCGCACTACATGATGTTTGAGAAACGGATGACCGAGACACAGTCTTTCAGAAACAATAACTCTTTACTCTGGGTGGACAGTTACGCCTACTTTCCCCTACATCTGCTAGCCCACCTCTTCAAGAGATCATGTAACCTACTCAACTATGCTAGAGCCCATAATAGCTTGTGGCTGCACACGGAAGTTTCTAGCATGAATAATCTCATGATCCCTTTGAACCTGGGTGGCGGTCCAAAAGAAAAACAGGCAATCCTGGAATACCCAGGTACCTCAATCCACCCAGATGTGAGTTTTAGTTGCCACCTTAAGGTTAACCATTAATTAACAATCTCACATCTGTCATGGTAACACTCAAACCCAATCCACGTCTACTAGCATAGCATAGCAATATGAGCAAACGTAGAAGTAACTCCCAAGGTTTGATAATAAACAGGTAATAGGTACTACCTCAACTACTTCCCAATACCCACAATTTAATTAGATCCTAATCATGCAATGTTTGAGGATTGGTCTAATGCAATAAAACTGGGTAGTAAAAGAGGTATGATCAAAGTGTTACTTGCCTTGCTGATGATCCGTGAAACCTAGAGATTCGAAGTAGCAAGCGGCGCACTCCGGGTACTCTATCGCAAACAAACAAGCAAACAATAAGCACTCATCTAATGCATAGGTAAAACTCAAATAAAGATCTAACCAAAAAGTTCAACTTAAGAACTCCGGTTTGCAAAAAGAATCGAATCAAACGAAGCAACGAAAGTCAAACGGCGAAAGAAACAAGCTTCATTTACTAATCTGGATCTAAGTCAAATTTTACAGTAGCAAAAACTTGTTTGAATAGGTTAAATGGAAAGACAATTTCGATACGAAACTCTAGGCGCTTGAATCGCCTGATTCCGATAAACGAGCTAAAAGATAAACTAAAACGAAAAACACATCAGAAATTGCGATCTGGGAAATCGCGGAAAATCCGACGAAAAAGAAAACTGACGAACAGTCAAACGAACGGACGTTCGTTAACTGCGGCTAACCGGCGAACATGTTCGTTAAAACAAACGGATCGGGCGAACGCTCACTAACTAACTAAACCGACAGAAAATAAATAAACCGATCTTTAAAAAAATAAACCTAGGGTTCGAAAAAAACCCGAGGCAGTATTAAAAATAAACCGGACGGTCGGCGGCGGCTGCGGCTAACCTCGTCGGGGCAACTCCGGCGAGGCTCGGGACGGGCTCCGGCGGGCTTAGGGGGTGCGGTGAGGGGCGGCGGGGCGCGGGGAGGCGACGGGCGACGGCGAGGGGCGGCGGCGTTAGGCGGCTTCCCGAGGCGGCGGCAATAGGCGGCTCCGGCGCGGCTCCTCCGGCGGCGTCGGGTGCGGGGCGGGGTCGGGACGAGGTGAGGAGAGGGCGGCTGGGCTGGGGTACTTAAGGAGGGGGGTGCCGTGGGGAAGGGGTAAGGCGGCGGCGGCGTCGTCCCCGACCGGGACTCGGGCGGCGGCAGGAGCTAGGTCTCCGGGAGGGAGACGGCTCGGGCAGTGGGCTGGGCCGTCGGCTGGGTTCGGCCCCGTCGGCGCGCTCGAGATTTTTTTTAAAATAATTTCGCCGAACTAAAACAAATCGTAGAAAAATAAATAAAAATCCAAAAATGTCAAAACAAATTTTCACCGTCTAATTAAAATAATTAGAACGAGATGAACATTTTCTTGGCCCAAAAATGCAGTTTTGAAAACGTGCAATTTTTCTAATGCAATTAAAATTGCAAATAAAATCCGAATAAAATCAAATATTTGATTTTAATATTTTTCCTCCAATATTTCAATTATTTTGGAGAAATCATATTTTCTCCTCTCATTTATTTTAATACGAAATATTTTTCGGAGAGAAAAATAATTAAAACCAAAATCCTCGTTTCATTATTTGATAAAATCAAATATGAAAACCGCGAAAAATTCCCCAACTCTCTCCGAGGGTCCTTGAGTTGCTTAGGATTTTCGATGATTTTGCCAAAATGCAATAAAATATGCTATGCAATGATGATCTAATGTATAACATTCCAAATTGAAAATTTGGGATGTTACAAACCTACCCCCCCTTAAGATGAATCTCGCCCTCGAGATTTGGGTTGGCTAGAAAATAGGTGAGAGTGGTTCTTCCGTAGATCTTCCTCTCGCTCCCAGGTGGCTTCGTCCTCGGTATGGTGACTCCACTGAACTTTGCAAAACTTGATAACCTTGCTGCGGGTGACTCGGCTGGCATACTCAAGAATCTTAACTGGTTTCTCCTCATAGGTCAAGTCACTATCCAGCTGAATCGCTTCCAATGGCACCGTATCTCTCAGTGGTATCTCAGCCATCCCTGCGTGGCACTTCTTCAACTGGGAAACGTGAAATACATCATGAACTCCTGACAATCCTTCAGGCAATTCCAGTTTGTAAGCAACTTCTCCCATACGCTCCAAAATTTTGTATGGTCCTACAAAACGTGGCGCTAACTTTCCTTTAACTCCAAAGCGCTTAACTCCTCGAAGTGGTGATACTCGTAGGTAAACTCTGTCTCCGACTTCGTGAACTGTCTCCTTGCGTTTAGAATCCGCATAACTCTTCTG